>NW_020227817.1:0-1359 GCF_003070985.1 Temnothorax curvispinosus
TTTTTTATGTTTAATATTTTTGGCTAAAAATTTTTCTGGCAAAAAAAGGGTCAAATTAACCCTGTGTGTTCTCGAAGGGTTAAATAAAAACATTTCACAGTTTTGCAAATATAGAATTCATGACTTTACCAAAAGAAAATCCTGTAGTAAGAACTCTATTACGTAAAAATTATGTGTTATATACAATTTTAATGATTAAAGCGGATTTAATCCGATTCACATAGCTACTTTCACTACCCAATTTAAATGGATTAAGCGCAGATACGATTGAAACCGATTGAGTAGAATTTCGATGAATCCGGAAATATCGCATTAAATCCGATTCCGGTGTTGTATTAAAATTTCACGATTGATGCGGATTGAATACGATTCATGTGGTCATTTTATTTACCCGATTAAAATGGATTAGGATTAATACGATTGAAACCGATTCAGTCGGATTCAAATGAATCCGGAAATATCGCATTAAATCCGATTTCGGTGTTGTATTAAAATTTTACGATTGATGCGGATTCAACACAATTCATGTGCTTACTTTATTCACCCGATTAAAATGGATGTGCATTAATACAATTGAAACTGATAACGACGGATTCAGATCAATCCGGAAATGCCGAATTAAAAACGATTCCGATTGATTTGTTATTAGAACCGATTCACTTCCAATCGGGCATCCGATTAACCGGATTGAAAACGCATTCATTCCGATTCAATTTCACCAAATTTAATACGGAACCAATCGGATTTAATCGGTCATTTTCAGCAGTGCCCTTAATGGAGTATTGTTTCAACGCCGTACTATAATTTCGATACTTACCTTCTCGGTATATCAAGGTTAAACCGAGTGGCGACCGTTTGATAGGCAAATCTGGCTAAAATTTCATATTTTCGTGTGATCCACGTACCCAGAGAGTGACGTCCGGTCACATTAACGTAACGTAGCTTGTACGGTGGACTTATGCAATTCTTTGTCAATCTTCAAATGATTTATTTTTCTTTTATTTCAACAGATAATTGTCCAGTGTACCTTGATTTAACACCTGAAAATCTAGCATCTTTTAATCTGCGTGTTGAAATAAATTCCTCAGGCAAGTTATTGGTTTTACTAACTTCTGTTTTACTAAATATTGTATGTAAGACTATTTTATTCGACGAATCTTTAAAAATACATAATATATTAGTTGTATTTCTTATGCGACCCAGCTGGCCAAGTTTATTAATATTCAATTAATAGTAAATAATAAATTTCAGTTAAATAGTGAATTGAATATTAATAAACTTGGCCAGCTGGATCGATATAAGAAATACAACCAGTTGTTTTTAATTGTTTTCTGATTTAATAACTTATTTCTCAAATAA
>NW_020227818.1:0-2533 GCF_003070985.1 Temnothorax curvispinosus
TGTAGAAAGAGTACGCTAACACAGTTTATCCTGCTAAATGGTTATCAATTCTCTATAAGTTCTGTATTGCACATAAATTATAGAATATCTAAACGTTTCTTTTTTTTTCGATGTCCTGTGACATTGTACAATAGAGTTACAAATAAAGATAAAGCCACACTTTACGTATAATCTGATTCAGTCTTTGCTAATGTTACATAATAACGTGCGAAAGAACTAACAGTTAGACTATTTAAGAGGCTACTTAAGAATTTTAATTGATACTGGAAGCATAAAACTGTTCAGCTAGCTTTACACAAGATATTGGTCTTCTTCTTTATGAAATCGTCAAATTATGATTATGATACATTTCTACATTATCACCAGCATCGAATCTAATCTTATTTATCGTGATACTCTTGAGAAACTGTTAATCCATTGTCTTAACTCGATCGCGGCGCAGAACTGCGTCCACCAATATTGTTCTTCTCCCTCCAATCGATTCCCGTAAAAGCTGTCTACATATTGAAC
This sequence comes from Temnothorax curvispinosus, assembly GCF_003070985.1. Taxonomy (NCBI): domain Eukaryota; kingdom Metazoa; phylum Arthropoda; class Insecta; order Hymenoptera; family Formicidae; genus Temnothorax; species Temnothorax curvispinosus. The sequence continues at coordinate 511 of NW_020227818.1, forward strand.
AGTCGATACAACGACGGCGGATTAGTCTGAAATTAAGCACACGTTAACAATCACTCTTCTTGCTAAAATCACAATTCTCTTTTCAATCGCATACCTTGATTATGACATACCTGTAGACCAGCACGGGAGTCAGATTGTCGGCAGCAGGTATGCCTCTTTCCGACGCCATGGAAAAGAGATTCATGATGGTAGTCGCGCAACAATACACACTGCAACTTATCCCTAGGAGTCTTATACGCCGATATCACAGCCAATTCAGCCTGCGCCCATGACCAGGGGCATTCGTAATGATAAACTTTTGAAATGCGTAGGTCCCTGTGATTTGAAGTTACGACCTTTGCCAACTTATTGATATGACCGTGAAAAAGCTGGTCCCTATATACATCTCCATCTTCATTTAGATTTAGATAGAGCGCATTGTGGTATACCCGTGCCATGACGGTTCTTTCCACCACGACTCTCGCCAAATCTAACTGGTTGGCGCTTGCCGCTGAAAGTAAGAAGTAAGTTCAGACGTCTCTGAGCACTCCGCTAAGATCAATTGCGAGATAAACAATTATATTCATGTACATTGCCAAATCGGATCGTTGTCCATTTCCACGTGGACCTTCCCTAGAAAATTATCCACGAGATCCTGTTTCTCGTCAGCTAGCGTAAGCTTTTTAAACTCTTCGCAGGAGGAAAGCTTTCTTTTTTTCCAAAAATACCCTCACACAAATGGATACAAGATGATTATTGATAGCATCCCGATCGCACTTAACTCGCACGCATAATCTGAAAAATATTATTATTAAACGGTTAACATCTTACATTTACTTATACATTACATACAAAAATGATATTTATATATAAACAGTACCTATCTAAGTGAGCTAATGTCGACAGCAATCCCTGACGACATCTGATTAAATATGCGATATAAGGAGATCGCTTTTGATAATCCTCTCGAAGTGATTTGAAGAGCTTTCTACATCCATCGTCATTAAATAGACGCACGCAACGTAAAGTTTCATGAAGATGAGCTAGTTAGACTTAGCTAACTAAGACGTAGCTCAGCTTCAGTTGTGCCGTTTGCTATGACAGAACTCTCCTGCTGATGTTCCCCATCAAGCCTCACGTTCTCTTCCTCCGCCTGAGTCTCCATTCGCGCGAAGATCACGTTGATCATCTGCATGAGAGTCGCACAGGCTGTTGTTTGATTCACCAGGTTGCGCGACGACAAGTAAACGTTGTAAACAGTACGAATTGTTAACAGTACCGTATCCTCGTATACCTCCACATGCTGGCTTGTCATTACAGTCAGCAGAGCTTTAATAATCTGCAGCTGCACACTCTCATCGGTCTGTGGACCGGTGAAGCAACCGCAAATTGTCTCGACAATGCGCACAATCAGCAGCTTGTTAGGCTCCGTTGAATCAGGCACATTGCCAGTGAGATGGCTATATGCGATTAACTTCTGCAGGCAGTCCAGTGCTGTGTCACCACAATCCGTAGTGACTAGCTCTGACATGCTGACTCAAATGGTAAGAAGTACTTCTCAGCGGTAATGACATTTGAGTCGTTCTTAATTGGACTGTGGCCCAATTAAGGGCGTTTGAGATAACCTCTTCACCCTGCACAGCTGGTGTACATCTTTGATCTCGTTACGGAGGTCCTCTGCAAGATGGAAATATGAGTGACAAACTTAATTAGCAACGAACTATCGCTTATAGCTACAGGCTTATTAGCCTGTATATTTATTTATTTCAGTATAAAATAATTTTTAAAACGTTCATATAATTGCAGACCTTCGGGAACACTAGCGCCTTCTTCTTTTAACATGAATAACTAAAAATCTATATTTCGGCTAATTACCGAGTTTATAAATATTTAGTTAAAATTATCTGGGTGACTCACAAACCTTTTTAATCACACTTCATAACTCTTCATACAAAATACAAACGATTCCGTATAAAAACTTTTATTAATTTATCTACTTCGGCTAAATGCATGGTGTAAAAATAATTAATTAATTACAATTAAA
>NW_020227819.1:0-6107 GCF_003070985.1 Temnothorax curvispinosus
AAGAAAGAATTAATATTTGTATGAGAGCTTTGAATATATCTTTAAATCGTTTTAATCACTGAAAAGACCATTGGACATGACAAAATATAATACCATAATCAATAAATAACCAAAATAATCATGTACATATTAGCAAAATAATTTATAAGTAGAATAATGCGTTGAATGATAATCTATATTAAGGAATAGAATATTTTAGATCAAAGAAATATAAATATATGTACGAAGAAACATATCATCAATGATGATCTTGAATACTTTTCATAAAATTGTAGATACAACTTCTATCTTAAATTAAACTAATGAGTATTATTAAAATATTAAATTGAATTAAATATCACCTGTCTTGAGTTGTAAATTCAAGACCATAATATTCTTAAAAAAATCTGAAATATATTAATAAATAATTGCAAGAACAATTTCTCTTTTTTTAATAAAATGAATCTTACCAAATATCAAACGCATTAATCCGGACTCAATTCGTGAAAACGTAAAGAAAATTATAAAGTATTTCGCATAAATCGATGTATAATACAGAGAAAGAATGTAATTGTGTATCGCAACTTTAATTACAATTTCTGAGTAAATGCGCGTTGAATTCTCTGACGAATCTTGTTTAAAACAATTGAAGCAATGTAAATCTTATCTTGAATAATTGACGCATTATAATTCGTATTGATTTAACAAATGAATCTCAAATATGTATCAAGAAATATGGGAAATTAATTGCCAAAGAAAATAGAATTAAACGTATCGCAAGCTTGCATAAATTACTATATTTGGCCAAAAGAGAAGATAATCCAAATGAATAATTTTAATTGGTTGCAACCCGAAAACAAGAACTTGAGTACTCAAATGAGATGAACGATTACCGTTCCCGTCGACAAAATGCTTCGCTGAGTGCGGAAGCCTTTCATATGTCCTTTACTGAACGGTAGATCTCTCGAGATTTCTGAAATCAATGATCGTAACCGATACTGTTTATGAGGATCAATGATTCTTATTCAGAAATTTAAGAGTTACCTGTATACTGGTGTCTACCGTATGTGAATGCACTTCTAGAAAAGATCCGAACGGACTATGTCCATAATAGTCGTTCCCTTGGTCTCTTCAGAATGTGTTGTCAACATCAAGAAACGGAGTAATGGCTTCGATCCTTCATACATCCGAGAATGAGACTGCCTATAGTCCTGCCGTGTGCTAATTCTGGTCTTTCGAATCCTCTCGTACTTCTTCTTTTTTAAAGAGTATCACAATTCGCAGTTCAGAGAGATTCGTATTACAATATCACTACGTATTCAAAATATACGGCAAAAGGCCAGAAACATGTCTTGACTGAATGACAAACAAGAAACGAATAACGCCGGTTGCCCGGGCCGTAAGCTTGTACATGCACGCGCGCTTTCTTCTTCACGCGGCAATCACATGAATTGAATACCGATACGTCGTGCCTCTAGCGCTTTACGCTATACAAATTTTTTAGGGAAACTAGATCCGCCAACGGAAGTGAGTCTACAAAATCGCTAGTACTTTTTATGAAATGCCATAGATGGCAACATCCCCCTTCTTTCCTCAATATCTCATCGCGTTTCAAACATCCCGCCCGCCTTCGTTAACCCAAGTTAACGAACAATGATTATGGTTGCTGAGTATTCACTGAAAGAAGGTACATCTTACAAGGGAAGGGTCAACCCTCGGGGTCACCGATTTTGTCAAAATTTTACTAAAATGTAATATTGATATAGAAGTGACAAATGCTGTACGGAGACGATGCGCTTCTCAACCGTTGCCGAGAAATTGCGATGTGAATTTTATTTTATTTTATTTTATTATAATTTTAAAATCGTGCATAAAATGTTCGTAAAATATTAGCGATTTTGAAAGTAAATAAAAAAAAAAATATATATATATATATTGGCAGGGATATTTACATAATATTAAAAAAATTGTATGTATATTTATTGGTTTATTTATTAGTTTTGTATAGGTATAAAAAAAAGGTAACAATAAAAAAAGCCGTACAAAAAGAAAATATTATAATAAAATGATTGCGATTATTCGTCGTCTTGCTCTGTAACTTTACAAACTTTAGAGTGATTGAAATAAAAAAAACAAGTGAAACATAGAACTGACTTACAAGCACACTTTATAAATCCAATTTTTTTGCAAGCACATTTTGTTTTTAATAATGAGACAGAAAAACACACGTCATTAACATTTAAAAAGCTCGGCCGTTCGCTCGTCAGTTTTGATCCAAACCATGCGTATTTAATCATAAGTGAAAATACCGGAGCATTTAACTGATGCAATATTACAGAGTGAATTTTTATACCATCTTCACGAGATGCTATTTCTCTTTTTTCTTGTAGTAATATAGGAGCATTCTGCAAGCGCTTGAGAAAATTTTTAACCTGACGATAGAAATATACATCGCAGGGCTGGCACAGTGGTGTGCATTTCGGCGGTATAATTTTTAATGTACACGTTGCTTCTCCTTGTTCATTTTCAAAAATTTCATCGTGTAGAGCGGAGTTAGTTTGGCCTCCCCAAGAATCGATAATGAATAAAAACTTGTTGTTTTTAACATATGGTAAGATAACATTTGTCAAAAATTTTTTGTATAAATCGGTTGTAAGTTTTCCGGATTTTGAACAAGTGACAACAACGTTTTTATATTCATCGGTCAACTTATCAACATTTTTTTTAACTAAAGGTCCAAACTTTTCCGAGGGCTCTTGCAAGCACAAAAATACAAAAGGAATAATCTTTCCCGACGCAGTCAAAGAGTTCTGCGCAGTATAAGAGTGACTAATCTTATTTAAACTTTTCTTCTGTACAAAAACTGTTTTCGCACCTTTATGCTCAAGAGTTCTATTATAAGTACTATCATATTGGCATCCAGTTTGATCGGTATTAATAACAAAATCTTTTTGAAATTTAGAAATCAAAATTCTAGTTTGCGTTTGGAATTTTTCTGCCGCTTCTAGTATTTCTTCCATTGTGGCGCATTCCTTTTTACTAACGTATTTCGTGATTTTCCGCTGTTTTATTTTATGCCTTTTTTTGAAATATTTTACCTATGATTCGCTAGCGTTGAAAGTAAACTGTTCCGAAATATAAGGAAATGCTGCTGCCATTGCCCATTGCTGGATTGTCCTGCTTGTCACCTATTAAAGTTAAAAATCAATATATTCATAGTTTTAAAAATTTATCTACTTTTGTTTATTTTTCCGTTTCGATAAAACAATAAATTTACCTGCTCATAAGAGGCTCTAGCTTCCTTGAAACGTTCGAAGGTTTCTGTATCAATGTATGTCCACTTATCAAAGTGTGTTCCACCCTTCTTCACATCTTCTGCCCATATTTTAAGATCTTTTTTCTTCAAGCGACTGCAGCCTTTTTTATGCAAATTTGCTAAAGACCACTTTAGATGAGCTTCAGCCAGAGCAACGGTTTTCATTTTATATTCTAAAGGAATATAATCGAAAGGTGGTTTTTGAAATTTTTTGGGCTCGTAATCTTCATCTTTATTAATTTTACACTGCGAATAAAAATAAAATTGCATGAGTAAATTATGAATGTTTATGCTGTAAACATTAGCACATTGACTAACAATGTAAAATAAAATAGCGTTAATATACGTTAAAGCACATAATTGTTTCTATAATTTTGAGAAATATACTCATTTTATTGCCAATAATAGAAATATAATACTTTAACATACCTCTTCGTATTCTCCTTCGGTATCGCTCTCATCGAATAATATTAAATCCTCTTCTATAACAATTTGTCGATTTGCCAAAATGTTGATAATTTTTTCACAAATTACTTCGCCCATAGCTACAGACACAGAACTTATTTTATCAGGAGGTGTATCTGTTAGAAGATCTTTCGCTTGCAACAAACTATTACAATACTTCAGGGCATTTGTTAATTCACCCTTAAAATCTTCGTCTTTTAATAATCGTTTGCGCTCATCTTCTAAATTTTCTTTTGCAGTAGATGTACTCGCTGGTTGTTCCATTTTGAAAACTTTTAGCGCAAAATATTCACACAATTCACTAATTAGTGTTAGTGTTCAAGAACAGACGAGTGTCTTCGACGACAGTAAACGATCGATTAACGGTTCAGCATTTGAAATGCGACCCTAGCGCTCTTTTAACCCTTCACCCACATAGGTGGGTCGTTTTTGTCCGGGCGAAAATCAAATGTAGTTGTAACTTTTGCAAACGCGTAGAGATGGCGCCACTGCGCATCCGTAAAAAAAAGTTATGCTCCCCGAGAACCCGCCTATCGAGTTTCAAGGCGTCAGACCACCTCCAGCCGTCACAGGAGACACGTAATTCTTGAAAAAACGAGGTTTGCGGCGAACACTTAAGCACTTTATTTAAAAATAATTGCATGCAATATTTTTTTTATGAAAGGTACGCTTTTCACCTTCAATTTCCTTTTTTATTCATTTCGATATCTTTATTTGTCTTACAATTAAAGTTATGATTTTTTTAGTAAAAAATGATTTTACCAGTTGTAGTTGTAGTTGCTCCATTTTTTAAATACAAATTATGTGAAAAAATTAAATTGTTTATAATTTTATGATTAATACTTCAAATTGAAGGTTTGAATTACCTCCATGAATTTTTTTCAAATTTTTTGTAACACTTTAACACTTAAAAAAAAACGTCAGGACGAAAACGACCCACCTATGCGACGTAAAGGTGTAAAAAAAAACCTATGCGGGCGAAGGGTTAAAAATACTATGAGCAGGCAAACAGGCAACAAAAGATCAGGTTTGAAAGGCAGTCCCTAATGTTTTTAAATATAAGACGTAAAATTCTAGGAAAAGGCTGTGCTGTATACCGCATTATAATTCCAGTGCATCATAATTCCAATGCAAGGCAATTCGAATGCATAGAAAATAATATTATAACCGAATATAAATAATTTTTTGCAAGAAGCATGCCTTAAAATAAATAAATGTTACTTTCAAAATCGCTAATATTTTACGAACATTTTATGCACAGTTTTAAAATTATAATAAAATAAAATAAAATAAAATTCACATCGCGATTTCTCGGCAACGGTTGAGAAGCGCATCGTCTTCGTACAGCATTTGTCACTTCTATATCAATACTACATTTTAGTAAAATTTCGACAAAATCGGTGACCCCGAGGGTTGACCCTTCCCTTGTTAATGATTGGTCGCTTAAACTCAGAAGTCTGTGTCCTAATCGTTACCACTCTGATATGACCGTCAGGTCCTGAATGCGTTTTGATCACTCTTCCTAATAGCCACTTAGATGGAGAATATAGTTCATCAACTACAAGAATGATTGCACCTTCTGCTATCGAAGGACTGATCTTATTCAATTTGTAAATAAACAATTGTCGTTGTAAATATTCCTTGGACCAATAAGACCAAAAGCTTTCTAATATCTGTTGTAACAATATTTCTGCGGCGATGAATGAATCAGTAGAGTAATCAGTAATCAATTCCAGGTGAATTGCCTAGTTGCAAAACAAACAAATAGAAAATTATACCCTTTGTAAGTTTTAGTATTTCGTCCTTTCCATGTTTTAATTGTAAAAAGTCCTGCGTAATCTACCCCTCAATGGAGAAACGGGCGAGACGGAGTAACTCTCTCAACAGATAGCTGTTGAACCCCATGAGCTGTTGAATTCGTTGTTGACGATATCTAGTACATTTTACACACTTCAAAATAAATAACTTTACCGCGACGCGGCCTCTCACAATCCAGTAATTTTGACGAATCAATGACAAAGTAAGTTGGGTTCCTCAAAGTAATGTACGAGAGTGCATATCAGATAAAAACAGAGTAGTGAAAACGATATCCTTTGGCAAAATAAAAGGATGCTTAGCAGTGTCTGACAATGAAAATCTATGAGAATCAATATACGGAGTAAGTAATGATAATGCACTTGACTTAGGAAGTGACTGTCCTTGCGATAAGACCTTAAATTCTGAAGAGAATGAACAATGTTGAATTGATTTTATCCAAAACTGTCGTTCAGTTTCACTAACAGTAAGATACGAGCTTAATCCTGACTTTTCATTACGCTTTAACTTAGTAATCAATCTACGACACAAA
>NW_020227820.1:0-4306 GCF_003070985.1 Temnothorax curvispinosus
CTCGTAGACCGATCGCAAATCCGGGGCGATTAACACCCCCCCGAGCAGTGCAAATACAAACAAAAAAAAAGAAAGCACTACAAACAACTACAAATGATTCTGAAGAAGATGGCGCAAGCGGATTTGAGATATCTCCAAAATTGGTAAAGTTACTTTTTTTGTTTATTGCAAAAATATAATAACTATTGAATGGTGCAACTATAAACAAAAAGAAAAGCACTACAAACAACTACATAAATGATTCTAAAGAAGATGGCGCAAACGGATTTGAGATATCTTAAATTGGAGTGCGAGTAATTTTTTTAATTTTTATCATTTTTAATGTATTAAACTACACTACAAACAAAATTTTTGTTACTACAAACAACTACAAACAAAATGCTAACGTTTTCTGTAAAAAAATTAATTTTTCGGAAGTCGGGTGCCAGGTTCACATAGGTTTGGTCCTTGTGGACCTGGAAGGCAACAACGAGAAATATACAGTAATTGTTAATTACGAAGATGCGGAAAAAGCCCGAAAAGATTACTACTACTACTACTAAATTAATATAATTAATATAATAATAAATAATTTCGATATTTTTATAAATCTGAAAACTGTTATTTATTTTATAGACATGACTTTTGAACATTATTGTTTAAGTACAAGATTTTTTTTTATACATATATTTAGAATAGGTGCTCCTATCGTCGTGTCACGTCGTGTATAAGATAGGTTAAGATAGGTTATATTTCTTTCTTATACGGGTGCGTTTCGACATTCACTGGCAGTACTGGCAGTACTGTGGTCGTCGTTCCGTTATTCCAGCCTGAAAGTAACAACAGCAATATAGAAACGCTCCTGCAGTTCTACTCAATGACGTCATATCGTCAGTACTTACAGTGAATATCGAAACGCACCCATTGGCTACGTTTACACCCAGCGACCTGATCGCGGCCTGACCTATATTGTGACCCAAAGTAGGTCTAGTCATCATTCGTTTGCATTCGTTTACACCGAAAGAAACCTAAAAATTGACGGGATCGTATTTGGGATCGCCCTGAATTGCAGCGAATCCGAACAAGCAAATAAAGCTTTTAGGACGCGTCGCGCTTGATCGCGCGTTTACACAGCAAATGATAACGGCCTATTTCAGGTCGGGTCACTAAAATACGCGGCCTGACCTGAAGCCAGGTCCGGTCGCTTATCAACTGTTTACAGCAGGCGGGCTAAATAATTTAGGTCGAATTTGAGGTATGTACAGGCCGCGGCCTAATTTCAGGATGTAAACGTAGCCATTGTAGAGTGAATATTGAAACGTATAATAGCTTACGTTTATTATCGTCAATATTATAGAAATGGATATGGAAAAGAATATTGCAATTTTATTTTCCACTTTATTGGGATTTCTAAAAATCCAGCAAAATAATCATAAAGAACATTTACGACAGTTATTTATTCAATTTTAGTTTCATCTGGTCCGCTGATTTTTTATAACCGTGCTTTTCCATTTCTGGCTCAAGCATTTTAAATATTTCGATATGTTTTGTGTCTTTTGCCATCCATGATTGCTAATATTTGTTTATCAATGCATAATTGCAAAAACACTGTTGTTTCTTGTTCCCCCCAATTTAATCCTTTTTTATTTGACATTGTATGTAGATAGTATTTTCAGTACTGGTATATACGTAAATTGAATACTGCCGATCGGAAAACATAACCTAGACAGTCTACGTACACCAGCGTTTACAGCGCTATATGTGCATTTAATACGCATACTATTTTGGTACGATACGCCTTCATGATACGTATCGTACCAACTTAATACGCTATCGTTTACACCCTCGTACTAAGCCTATTTAGTCCGAATATAGTACTTGGTACGCGTATCAAATGCTCGGTGTAAACTAACTCATATATTCCACGGGCCCAGGTTCATACTCAGCTCTCGATCCCACATTTTTTTACTATAACGCTATCTAGAATCATCAAAGTACAACTACTTCTATTCGAGAACTTATTGGATCGAGGACTGGACCGATTTCTAGCATCGTGTACACAAGGCTTTACACAAAGGAAAAATCCATGCTATAAACATCGTGATCAAAATCAAGCAACGATCGCTTTGGATCGTTGAACGAAAAATGTGACGTAGTGCGATGACGTGGGCCGCCGATGGCCAATCACCCTCCCGAAATTCGAGCGCATATACCAAGCGCAAATTCTTCCGCGAGCCACCCGTGGCCACCAATCACGCACCTGAATCCTCTAATATATATCCTTCAATGTTTTAAAACACGCTAAATTAATTGGTGATTAGCCCGGGGAGAGCCTCGTCTCGGAGATAATAAAGGTTCGCTGCAGTGTCGAGGAGGCTCTCTTTTCGAAGTTCACCCGCTCAGTTCACTCCCAGTAAGCAAGAAACGTCAAGAAACATTTCAACTACATTGCATTAATGTTAAAACGTTGCTGTAATGTAATTAAAATGTTTCTTGGTGTTTCTTGCTTACTGGGCTTGTATTACCGCTCGTGTAACCGCTTAAACGCTATGCGCAATCCGCTTCTGATATCGACTCAGCTTGTGCTACTAACTTAAGCCCTTTGCACAATGCTAGGCAACAAGCAATAGGAACAGGGAATAGAAATCAGAAATCATGTATAAATACAGAATAAAGAGTAACACTACAGGCAATAGACACAGTAGAGTTTCCGTCACGTTGGAAATTCTGTGCCTATTGCCTGTTGCCAACCAATCATAGCATTCGAATTTTTTAGGTTGTAATTAACGATTTTTTGGTTATCACCCAAATTGACTTTGATAGGGCTCGCATTCGACGCGGAATCGTTTGGTGATCACGAATATCGTCATTAAAACGTTTGGTGGTCAGTTGTTTTTCTAAAAACTAGAAAAAACCATATGCTCACGTCATTGGTCGTACAACTCCGTGACATTAGCTGAATAATGAATTGATGGGTTATATTTATCAATCAAATTGACTTTTATACGGCTCATTCGACGCGGAATCGTTTGGTGGTCACGAATATTTGTTATTAAAACGTATGGTGGTCAATTATTTTCTCAGAAAATAGAAAAAACCGTATGCGCAATTTGCCGGACGTATCACACGCCATTAGCCGAAAAAATTATCAAGAGACACGGTAGTGTCTCGCGCCAAGTACACGCGGAGCGAGACCGCCGACCGTGACTCTTTTACGCGACGCGACGGGTTGCGAGTACTCGAGATGTTGAGATCTCGATAACGAGTGAACGGATCAAGTTCTAAGTAGGCTTGATCGATAGCTTGGGGTCCAATTAGGGGGGGTTTCTCTTATAATATTCCGCTACGTGCCCTACGAGCGGAGATATTGCGACGCAAAGTCCAAATGTGAAAATTTATTTTTAAGATACGAATACTTCTTCTACTTCTACGTCGACCGTCTCTCATCTCAATATTATTATGATTATCAGAGAAACGTCACTTTCACTTTTTCGACACTGGCGGCTAGCGGCGTTAGTATCGCAGTGCAGTGCAGTGTAGGCAGTGCTAGAGTTCCAGTTCCTATAATAAGAGTTAAGCCAATGTGGTGACGATTTTTGATTGGTCCCGTCATATGTTTCAGCCAAGTTAGTAAGAGTGAGACAAGCTGTAAGTGAATGTGAAACAAAGCTATCATGGTCGCCATATGTTTCAGCCAAGAAGTTAGTGGGAGTGAGACAAAGCTATCATTTGGCTGTACATGGCGGCGGTTTGTCCTAACTCTTATTATAGGAACTCTAGACAGTGCGTTCGTTTAGCGCGCTGTCAGTCAGTTCCTATTCATCAGTTAACCTATCTCGAGAGCACTCGAAAGACACGGTAAGTACGAAGTACGCGCGGAGCGAGACCGACCGTGACTCTTTACGCGACGCGACGATTAATTAATATTATACTTATTTTATTTACTGTTTATTATTTTACGTTTACGTGAGTGTTTATACATACAGGTTAATAACCTATTTACTGTTTACTACGTTTACGTGAGTGTTTATACATACAGGTTATAATAACCTATTATATTATTTTTTATTTTTATATTGACGGCAGGGAGTTGAGGATACTGAGATCAAGGAGCCTGTTCACACGAGGCGTTTCTGCCGCGCGATTGCGGCCGCGCGTTAATAACGTTTGCACGAGCCGCACGCGCGTACGCGAAACGGCAGTAACACCGTATAATACCGTATAATCGTGCCGGCGATATACTGAATTTGAATTGCTTCGTGCTCTTATCTGGAGATTTTGTATCCCTACATCGTGTTACCATTGCACCGCTGCCGGAACAGAAGGT
>NW_020227821.1:0-1781 GCF_003070985.1 Temnothorax curvispinosus
ACGTTCGAATTTCCCGATCTTTTTCAGATCTATGGGAAAATCGATCCCGTCGAGATTCAGCACCGTCGCGTAATCGGGATACGAGCCGCATCGTTCCGCGTGCCGCTCGGCGGGGTACAGAGCGGCGACCACCGCGCGCGCGAAACACGCGGCGTTCTCCGACGGCACGTTGACTACCGCCTTTTTAAGTCTTATACCCAGCGGTATTTTCATCCAACATCCCGCGCGCATGGGATTACACTTGTTCACGTTTACGATTAGGTTCAATATTCGCGACAACGCCCATCCGCTGTCGCGTTCCTGAAATTCTTTCAACCGCGTTAGAATCGCGTCGCGCACGTGGTTATCATACCACTCGCTCAGATCGGACCCTGGAACAAGCTGTTCGTTCCGCGTAACGATACTCTTCACGTCGGTCTTAACGTCCGCTACGAATTCCCTGTTGAATATGACGTTGACCTTCAGACACCCGTGTTCGGTCATATTATCCCGCACCTTTTCGAACACGGTGCCCTTCGCGTCGTCAAGAAATCGCGCGGGCTCGATACGTCGAGTTCGTCACAGCGCCGGTCAGCACGCGACGTTGGAACGCCGCGTCGATCTCGATCCACGAGAAACCTCTGTCGCTGCTGCCGCCGCTACCACCTTCCCCTCCGTCCAAGCCGGCACCTACGGCGCGTTCGAACCGTCGACGCAGATCCTCCCTCGAACCTTCCAATCGCGCTATCAGAACCACCAGAGCGCTCACGGCTCCCGTGTTTCCTCGCTTCCCGGAGCGTTGACTCGACACTGCTCCCGCAGGAGTCGGAGACACTCGTCGCATCGCCGTCTCCACGCGCGGTACCCGTCCGCGTCGCGGACGTCCGCGGCGAGCAACTCGTCGCACTCTTTCCGCATCGCGTCCAGAAAGGTTCACCCTCGGAAACGTTGAACTTCACTCGGTCGAAAAGACGACGAGACCAGGCGGTTTGATTCCGATATATCCTGCTCTTTCCTTCGTACACCGACTCGTGATAAACATAATACTTGAGCGGCAGGCGACGCATATAATCGCTCGCCCTGACGGAGTTCGCCACCGTCGTCTCTATCCACTTTCGCTCGCGATCGATTCGCGCTCCGATTTCCCTTCGCAGATGATGGGTAGCCAGATTCCATCGCGCGTCCTCCTTCGCCACCGACGCGCGCGCACTCGACAAGGGTGCTTCGACTCTCGCCGATTCGTCGTCCGAATCGGACAAAAACTTAGGCATGGGCTCGCGACAGCGCCATTCGTCGTCCGATTCCTCGGACGACGGATGACGGCGATCATTCATTTCGCGAGTACCCCAGCCGGGAATGCTAGCGTCTTTTCAACGTTTATAGATGTCGATAGATGTCAAATCGGCATCTATAAGATGTCAATTGGACGTCTATAGACGTCGACGTTCCGGCTGGGCATCGCTGACGCTACATTCGCACCGCTGACGTCTATATCAAAATAAAGAAATCTCCATCTTCAATCCCCCCACATTAATGTTTCGGTGTAATCATAAGTATCCCACAAACCTATTTTACAATTCCCTCCACACTGTAAACAGAACTCATGCGTCGATCTATCGTCGTAAACGTTACGGACGCTGCCGCAAACCATACACCAACATGTTTTAACGTATGAGTTCAAAGCCCTTTAAATGTGTTCGGTTCTACCGATATGCAATTTGAAATGCAATTTAAAGTGCTTGGGACACCGCCAACTGCGTTCTTTTTTACTGATATGCGATCTAGAATGCTTGGGACACCAC
>NW_020227822.1:0-7690 GCF_003070985.1 Temnothorax curvispinosus
ATTATAAATAATTTAATAATTACCCGTTGTAATTTTAGATTACAACATCCCTCCCCCGTTAAAAAGAGAAAACGAGGTTCGCGAGTTTTCGCTATATTCTTTAATTTATACTTTGTTGTATACCTATTTCTATATTTTTCCCTTATATATATTTTACATTTTATAATACCCGTGTACAATATTTTGGTATAATCGTTTACTATTCTATTAGAACCTAGTACTTACACTACGTTTTAAAATTGGTTTCGGAAATCCGTATGGTCGAAATGATCTTTCTTCGTCGTATAATGTAAGTGGTGATCGTGGGTTCTTTTTCTTTTTTATTAATACGTATATTACAGTGCTTACTATGGCTAATGTAATTATACCGCTCGCTGTCATTGGGTATATAAATTGTTTTCGGACGTAAAAATTTCGGTCGTCGTCCTCTAGGTCAGTATTCATTTTCTGTATTTGTGTTTTTAATTCTGTCAGTTCAGCTCGATGCTGAGTTAAATCGTCTGTTGTCTCGTTCCGTAATGTGATCGTTTCATGGTCATATGTAAGCGAAATATTTACTTCGGGTAAATATGTCTCTATATCTGTCTCGTATATTGTCTCTTCAGCTTGTACTGTCATATCGGTTGTCATTAGCTTACACTCCTTTTCCAGCGTAATTTTGCCAGTGTTGTTGATTATCTGCTTCTCCTCGTGTTCATTACATTGTATAAGTATTGGCTGTTCCGTTACTGTTGAATACAGCCAATCGTGTGGTCGTCGTAATGAAATCCACTTTGTTTGTGTTGTAACAGTGTGTCTGAACTTGCACATTTTGTAGTAATGTTGCTGTTGAACATACATTTGTATCTCGCATGGTGCGTTTTCATCTATACGATATATCGGTGTATTTTGTGTGCATACGTACTGTAAATTGGTAGAAGTACACTTTGCCAGATAATCTTCATCTAAAAGCATGTAGTTCACTCTTTCTTTGTCTACTGCTATTATTTTATTGTCGACTCTTACTGATGTGAGTATATTCTTGCGCGTGAGCACAGGAAATTCAATAACGCTCATTATATCATAGAGCGGTGGTGTGATTAGAGGAAAAAGTAAGACGGTATATATTTGATTATTCTTGTAGAATGCCTTTATTGTCGTGTGTTTTTCAATCGTAAACCAGTCTTCGAGGTGGACTCTAAACGGGAAATATGATCCCGGTGGCAATTGCTGACTTGCTTCTTTCAATTGCCAGGTGATATCCTCTACTGGCATTAATTTCGGATGCATTGTTCCCTTCCTTATGCATGCCAAATATTCAAGTATGTTCTCGACGTCGCGGATTAGATCTGTGATTACCGCTATGCCAATTTCAAAATGTTCTTTTATTTCGTCCTTATTAAGGTAATCTGTAAATCGTTTTTCTAATAGATTACGATTTCGTTCCATTATGCCTTCTAATTTCTCTATATGCCCTATGGTGGCATTCATCACCTTTATCTGATTCTGCATTGTGTGGTGTAACGTTTGTTGTTTTTTTTCCAACAGTTGCAATTGCTCGTTGATGCGCTTTTCATCGTTTGCATCCATCGTTCCGAACAGTGATTTTGCTATTGAACCTATTCCGTCCATTAATCCCCTCCTTGCGTCTGTCGACGTTTTGTATATTGTGTTGATCTGCGTGAGGATTTTTGTTAAATAGTCTAATTCTCTTCTTGCGATATTTTCAAAGGTGCGGCACGTTTCCTTATGCAGTAATTGTAAAATCTTATTATCGCATGTAATTCTTGCTTCCTGTAGATATTTTTCAATTTGCTCGTGTCTTTGATTTAGCGTTGTTAAATCAAATTTAATGACTAACTTCCATGTCTTCCGGGAGTAGTGCATTCTTCCAAGCTTCTCGTAATACATCCCTGGATGATTTTGGAATTGTTGGATTTTATAATATGGTTCCGTTTTTTCTGCTTGGGCTAATGCTTGCCCTCTCCAGCACGCGAGTATTCTGTAACAGAGACATTCTGTTTCAGGGTGTATTTCTTTCTCTCTTTCCCCTTTTTATGTTATTCTTCTATAAAAAGTTTTAATTTGTTTACATGTAGGCGCATTATTTTTCTTCCTTTCTTTATAGTATAATTAACATCTGAATTCTTTTCGATAATTGTGTACGGTCCTGTCCATAGGGATTCAAGTTTCTTTGAACGTCCTCGTCGTAACGTTTCATCGTGCATGAGTACTTTGTCACCTACACGAAAACTGGTTTCTTTAGTCTTTGTATCATACTGTTTTTTCGCTTTAATCTTTTCTTCTTGTACGTGTTCCCTGGCAACTTTGTTGGTCGCTCTTAATCTTTCCCGTAACTCTTGTGCGTAATCATCATAGTTATACGTGAGTTTAGGTGGTTTTGTCAGTGCTGTCGGTAATTCAGCTTGGTGACCGTATACTAGCTCAAACGGTGTATACCCCGTCGCTGTGTGTGGCGTTGTATTATATGCGAATATCGCAAACGGTATCCACTCATCCCAATCCGTTTGGTCCTCGTTTATGTAGTGTCGCAGGTATTCTGCTAATGTTCGGTGGGATCTTTCGAGTGCTTCGTTGCTTTCGGGATGATACGCGGTAGTTTGAATTTTGTTTATCTTCAAGAGTTTACAGGTGTTTTTGAATACCTCGCTCAAAAAATTCGTGCCTTGATCGGTCAGAATTTTTTCTGGAATTCCATGCTCTAAGACAATTTTTGTCACAAATTGCTTACTTACTGTACTTGCTTCTTGGTTTGGAATTGATATCGCTTTACTATATTTCGTTAAATTATCTTGAAATGTTAACAAATATTTATTTCCATTTGTTGTAATCGTAAGTGGCCCTACAATATCCAAAGCACATTTCTCGAACGGCTTGGTAGGTGTGTCCGTAATTACCAACGGTACTTTATTTTTCCGCGATAACTTATTTCTTTGACATAGCTCGCATTTAGCTATATATTTTTCGACGTCTTTCGTCAATCCGCGCCAGTTATGATTTAACCGGATTCTATTTACTGTTCGTTCGACGCCTTGGTGCCCTCCTATAGGTGCATCATGGTACTCATGTAATATCTGCTTCTTTTCTTCTTCTGTATATATTCTTGCTTCCTCTTCGTTGGAATTATCCTCGTTTATCGTGTGGATTTTCGGTTCTTCTTCTGCGGCAACTTCGTCTCGTTTTACATTGCGGCTCAGTGCGTCGGCGTTTACATTCGCCTTTCCGGCTTTGTGTATAATTTCGTAATTGTGTTCTTCCAGCTGTAATCTCCATCGAATCAATCTTGAGCCTGGATCATTAACGTTAAATAACCATGTTAACGGCTTGTGGTCGGTCACAATTTTAAATTTGGTGCCGTACACGTAAGGTCGGAAATGTTTGACTGCCCATACAATGGCTAGCAACTCTTTCTCTGTGGTGTTATAATTTTGTTCTGCTCGTGATAGAATTCGACTGGCATAAGCTATTGGCTGGTCTTCACCTATCTTTCCTTGAGATAGTATTGCTCCGATGGCATGGTCGGATGCGTCAGTAGTTATAATAAACTCTTGCGTAAAATCCGGATACTTAAGCACAGGTGCCGTTGTTAGTTTTTCTTTTAAATTATTGAAAGCATTTTCTTGCTCTGAAGTCCATTCAAATTTTTCCGTTTTCTTTGTTAACTTTGTTAACGGTTTGGCTGTCTTCGAGAAATCTTTTATGAATTTTCTATAGTAACCGGCTAAGCCGATAAATGATTGCACGTCCTTTACTCTTTTTGGCGTAGGAAATTCTTTTATCGCTACTAGTTTTGACGGGTCTGGAAAAATTCCATTCTCCGAAATAATGTGGCCTAGGTAGATCACTTCCTTGCGCAAGAATTCACACTTCTCCGGTTGTAATTTTAAACAGTTTTTCCGGAGTCTTTGTAGCACCTCTCTTAATCGTTTGTTGTGGTCCTCCAAGCTAGGTCCATACACTACTATGTCGTCTAGATACACAAGACATTTAATTCCCTGTAGGCCAGTTAGTACAGAAGTCATTAACCGCTGAAACGTTGCGGGCGCGCTCTTTAGCCCGAACGGCATGCGATTAAATTCGTAGTGGCCGTAAGGTGTCGAAAATGGCCTAGTTTACACCGATCTCTTGATACGCGTATCAAATAGTATATTTGAACTGATCAGCCAATAATCAGACTTATTTACTAGTTATTTACTATTTAATACGCGTATCAAGTGATCGGTGTAAACTAGGCCAATGCCGTCTTGTGTTTATCTCGTTCGGCCATCGGTATCTGGTGATACCCAGATGCCAGATCTAGCGTAGTAAAATACTTGGCGTTCCCCAACTGATCAAGTATATCAGTGATATTCGGCAGTGGGAATGAGTCGCCTATCGTTAGATCGTTTAGCTTCCGAAAGTCTACAACTACTCGGAGCCTTGGATTTCCGGCTGCGTCAGCTTTTTTAGGTACCACTAACAACGGTGCATTCCATTGGCTAGTACTGCTTTGAATTATTTTGTTTTCTAACATTTCTTGTACTTGCCGATTTACTTCCGCTTTATGCTTGTTTGGAAGTCGGTATGGTCTTACATTCACAGGCGCAGCGTCAGCGCGTGTGTTTATTTCGTGTTTTACTGCTGCAGTACACGATAATGGCTCTCCTTCTAAATGAAATAAATCGCCGTATTCTTCGCATATGTGTTGGAGTGATCGTTTTTCCTCGGCGTTTAAGTGCTGCGTACGCAATGCTAGTCAGATGCGTTCGTTTCGAGATACAGCAGGTTTAGTTTCTTTTCCCGTCATTGTTGCATGTATTTTTGTATGAGTATCTGTTTCTAGTTCTTCCAGCGTCACTTGTGGAATCGGTATTTCAATTTCCTTGTCTGTAGTATTTATTACGCTTACAATGCAAATATGATTCTTCGGTTTCACTAGGCAGTTTCCAATATAAACTCCTGGTTTCATCTCTCTTGCTTGTACGATACCTTCTTCATTTTTATCCGTAATTGCCTCTATTATAGTCTCGCTGCGAGGCTTTAGTGTGACCTTTCCATACGGGTGCAATTTGAAAGTTTCTTCCTTTATTTTTAATTGCATTTGCTCGTAATCGCAAGATGCGGCGTGTGTCCGTAGGAAATCTATTCCTAGGATTCCATCGTATTCTATGGCCATGTCTTCTCCTACCACATAAAATGCGTGTTTAATTTTTAATTTATTTGTTTCAATGGTCGCATACACTTTTCCGAGTGTGTGTATTTTATGTCCCGTGATTCCGGTGAGAGCTATGCGATCTTCATAGACTGGAGCGTCATCTTTTAACGCGTTTAGCTTTATTAATGAAATTGTTGAACCAGAGTCGTATAGCATATTCGATGCTCCGGGTTTTACCTCTCGTATGGGTAATCTTGTTAATAACAGTTCTGGCTTCGTACGGCCGTATGGCACACTTTTGATATGTGTAACCCGATATTCTGAGGCAGGTCGTGGTTGTTTTCCTCTCACCTCCTCTTGCTCGTCTTCGCTGCTTACAGAGTCAGCGTTCTTCCTTCGGTTCGGCACTTTCAATTGTTGTCTTTTTTCGTTTTCTTTAAATTTATTGGTGTTGGGGGTGTAGCTTCGCCCTTTTAATGTCCAACACTCATCTCGGTTGTGCCCCGATTTTTTGCAATAATTGCAATATTTCTGCAGTGCATTTACTTGTGCAGGTTTGCTAGGTTTAGGTAATGCGTTTCCTTGGCTTCGGCATTCCCGTCCATAATGACCAGTTTTTCCGCATTTAAAACATTGTACGCTCTGATTTTGGGACTGTCTCGTATATCCTGGCTTATTTTTGTATAGCGAGGCGCCCGTTTTTGTCGCGGTCGGCCCTATGAGCTTTTCTTCCGCGCTTGCTCCCGTTATGGCTTCTTGTAACGTCGCATATCGCTGCGAACGTACAAGTATTTTTAATTCGTCGCGCAATCCTATTTGGAAATTAATCAAAGCTTGTTTTTGTATCGTTTGCTGGATCGCGCGTTTAAACATACTGGAGTGATCTTCTCCTTCTATCATAGCGTCATATAGCTTCATGGCTAGTAGATCAACTCGTTGCCCAAAAGCATGTGCGCTTTCGTTAGGCTTTTGCTTGAGCGTATTAAACTCAATCTGCAAATGGGTAGTGCTCTGTTTGGCTTGATAGCAATCTTCTAATTGTTGCTTTAATTGAGCGAATGTTTGTATATCTCGCGTTTCAAAATCTTGCATTGCCTTTCCCTTTAATTTTGTATATAAAATCGCCTGTACTAATGATTCTTCGTCTGTAGGCTGTATATTATGTACCGCATATGTGCACGCGTTTATAAATTCTTGTAATTTCTGTCGCGACGTCCCATCGAACTCAGGGATCATGCTTCGTGCTTCTTTTAACGTTATAAAATTCGGTATGGAACTACGCCGATTTCTTATATCGTGTTCCGTCCGTCCGTAATTTTCGCTCGAATATCTTCCGTTTCCGGCTCCTACTTGGTCGCCGTTTCGTGCACTATTTTCTAGTGTTATTAACCGTTCTCGTAATTCGCGTGTTTCTTCACGCATTTCTTCACGCGATTCCTCTTGCATTTTCTGCATTTCCCGTAATAAATTGTATATTTCTCTTACGTCGTGCGTTTCCGTAGATAGCGGTGCGTACTGTGCGTCAGATTGTGACTGTGCCATTTCAATTTCCTTAACTTGCGCTTGTGGCTGGCTTGTGTGAGTGCGTTCTTCTAATAGGAGTTTTTCCGTTCGCGTCTCTTCGCCGTTTTTTTCCCGATAGTATTCGCTAGGGTCGAATATATCGCTCTCGTAAGAGGTTAATGAAAATTCTCGTCGCAAGGATACTCTGCTAGGGGTTCGGCTAACGTATGGTCTGCTTCTACGCGGTTTTTCGTCCGTCCGGTCAATGGGGTCGGTTGAGAATAGACTCTCGTCAATCTCGCCAAACGGAAACTCGCGCTCAGTAACAACGTTTTCCGGTAACTCGGTTTCGCTGTCCGAGTGTCGCGTTTCTAATGCTACACGAACGTTATCTAAAGTCGCTTGTGTTGTCGCGCGCGAACTATTTACCCGTGGTGAAAATTCGTTGATTAACCACGACGCATTGGCTATCGGCGTTCGGGGAGGACTATTTTCTCCCGACATTCACGCGTAGTACAATTTTAAATTTTCTCGACTTACATTAGAAGTACGGCTCGCATGGTCGCTCGCAGGCTTCGTTGTTTGCGGCTGGCCCTGGCGTGAAGATGCTGGTTGTCGAACGCAGTTGCTGCTTCTCGTTGTTCGCTGCTTCTGCGTTGTCCGCTGCTTGGCGTCGTCCGCTGCGTTGGCGTTGTCCGTTGCTTGGCGTCGTCCGCTGCTTTGGCGTTGTCCGCTGCTTTGCACTTGGCCTTGGGTGTTGGTCTTTTATTTTCTTTTCGCCCTTTGGTGTCCTTGAGGATGCCTTGATCGATCCCTTTTGGCTCAGTACCGTTGTGGATACCTTGGTCGCTCAGTACCTCGGTTATTTCCGCCGGTCGATCTGATTCTTGGTCAATCCACAGATGTTCCACCGTACTTATGGTTCCACCGTACCTTAGGCAGGCTTGCTGTTGTCTTTCCTAGTTGTCCTGGTGCTTTGGTCAATCCCACCGCTGCCACCAAATTATGTTATGCCGCGTTGCCGATTGGTGACGGCTTACGGCAAAACGTTTA
>NW_020227823.1:0-7842 GCF_003070985.1 Temnothorax curvispinosus
ATATCTTGTTGATATATTGATTATTACGAAAGCGTGATATATCGAAGGAGTTTTGTAACTCATTGGCCAGTGATAAACAAGAGAGAAAACAGAAATAATGTGCCCTTTGACATACCACTTTAGATAGTATTACATAGGCGCCAATTTGAACAGATACATGTTCTGCTTTAGGGATTTAGAGAGAGAAACAAAGTATACTGTAATAATAATTTCCACAAAAATCTTTTTCTCTATCAATGATATTCGCAAAACCACAACGTATATATATTAATAAAGTTTTATTCATCCAGATATATAATATTATTCAAATTGCAGACTAAATACTATTAATGAAGGGCGAGTTGCAATCGGCGATATGTCTGGATTTTTGCCATGTACTCCGAACGGCTGTATCGAATTAATTAAGAGGTTTGTTATTTATCTCAGTAAATTATTTTAATATTACGCGACGCAAGAAGTTTCTTTCATCATTATGCAATTACGCGTTAAATTGAGAAAACCACTTTTAGGAGCGGCGTGGCTATTGCCGGTGCTCAAGCCGTCGTTTTAGGGAGGAGCAAGATTGTCGGCACTCCCGTTGCCGAACTATTAAAATGGCATAATGCTACTGTTACTGTCTGCCACTCGAAAACGAAGAATCTTTCTGATGTCGTAAGCAATTATTTAAGTTCACGATTTTTTTCTTAGCGCTTGTAAAACAAAATAAAATAAACAGCTGTATTACTGAAGACTTATGATATTAAAAAAAAATGTTTTCAGGTGCGTCAAGCTGATATTTTAGTGGTTGGGATAGGCCAACCCGAATTAGTTAAGGGTGATTGGATTAAACCGGGTGCCGTTGTCATCGATTGCGGCATCAATCCTATACCAGGTATGCAGCTCCGTTTTTTTTAAATACAATTCGGAATTCAAAAATTCATCAAAGAATCTATTATTAAAATTAATATCTCGGAGAATTCTGTATAAAATATCTTGAATAATTCCTCAGAACATCGACATATGGATCGTCTTTTATATAATGAGATCTTAACACGTTTACAGTGGTTTACAATTCATTATTTTTAATCTAAAAAAATATAAACGCATCGCAGCGATGGTACAAGAAGACGGAATATTATTATAACTTTTAATAAATTCCTTATAATAGATATTATTACATATATACTTGCAAGTATAGACTGTGAACGTGTTAATCTTACATTACATTATGCTTGTATCAAACATTAACGTTATCACCCTTTCTCTCCAACTCCTTATGTTCTCCTTTCTCGCTCGCACTCTCATTACGACACGAGACATATTACTACATCATACATCTCTGACCGTGAACAAAAAAGTACAGAAAACATAGTCGATAATTTAGTTTAAGATCAGTCGCGTTCGAGTACGTGCGTCATACTCATACAAACGCGTGTGCAACGCGATAATTTCTAACAACAAGTGCATAAAGCATTCCTTCAAAAATATGAGGCAATATACATGAATTAACTTATCATCAGATACTTAGGTATATGATTTTAGTTTACAATTATGTATAATTTTATTTTAAAATAAGTTCTTATTCTCTCTCTCTCCTTCTTTTATATTTGAAATAAATTTCTAGAAAAACTTTGAGACATAATAAAAAAATGTACAAGCCCGCCCAATATCACTATATAACATTAAAAACGTTTCAGATCCCACAAAGAAAAGTGGACAACGTTTAGTGGGTGACGTAGCATACCAGGAAGCTGCTAAAGTAGCTTCGTACATTACACCGGTACCAGGCGGTGTTGGACCGATGACAGTAGCAATGTTAATGAAAAATACTGTGATATCCGCGCAAAAGTCGGCGCAAAGGCTCCTCAACGTCCAATGGAATTTGCGAGCTCTTCAACTGAATCCTGTGAAACCTGTACCAAGCGACATCGATATTTCCAGGAGTCAGGAGCCGAAACAAATCTCTGTACTAGCCGAAGAAATCGGACTACTGCCGAACGAGTTTAGTCCTTACGGCAGCACGAAGGCTAAGATCGGCCTCAGCGTGCTACAACGACTAAAGAATCAACAAAATGGAAAGTTCGTCGTGGTGGCGGGCATCACGCCAACGCCATTTGGCGAAGGAAAGAGCACAACTTCCGTTGGCTTGGTGCAAGCACTAACGGCGCACAGAGGCAAAAATTCTGTCGTTACTCTCAGACAACCTAGCCAGGGGCCTACGTTCGGCGTTAAAGGAGGAGCTGCTGGAGGAGGATATTCACAGGTACGATAGAGGAATTTCTTCAGATAACGATATTATGAAGACGAATTACTGATTATTACTGGTTATTACTATGAACTAACTGTAGACTTGGTTATAGGTGATACCCATGGAAGAATTCAATCTTCATCTGACCGGGGACATTCATGCCGTTACCGCCGCGAATAATCTTATGGCGGCGCAAATTGATGCGCGATACTTCCATGAATCGACTCAAGGTGACAAAAACCTGTACGATCGGCTGGTACCGAGTATTAAGGGTGTCAGGAAGTTCTCGAAAATCCAGCTGAAACGATTACAAAAACTTGGCATCACGAAAACTGATCCGAACTCATTAACGGAAGAAGAGCAACGTCGATTTGCAAGACTTGATGTCGATCCGAACAATATTACATGGACGCGAGGTGCGATAAGAACTTAATAATAATATATTACGAAAAATTATATTGTATCTGCAATAACATCTTTTGCACAGTGGTGGATATTAACGATCGCTTTTTGCGGAAAATCACCATCGGCCAGAGCCCAACCGAGAAAGGCAAGACAAGAGAAACCTCGTTCTGTATTTCCGTTGGGTCTGAAATAATGGCAATCCTAGCATTATCAACCAGTGTTGAGGATATGAAGAGACGGCTTGGTAATATCGTCGTCGGATTTAGCAAAAGCGGCGAACCTTTAACTGCTGAAGATTTTGTTAGTATATAATTATAAAATTATATACGTATAAGAATATCTAAATTTTTTATTCAATATTACTATTATTTCCATATGAAGCAGCAATTCCTTTTATTATCTATCTTGTTAAAGTATGTTTAATAATTTAAATAATTTGAAGTATAGTCACGCATACGATTGCAATTAGATATAAGTACATCGTTCACAATGTCCCTTGTACCTTCATAATTGCGAATAAGGAAAACAATTTGCGGCTTGTCTAAATATCTGCCTAATCCTCAGGGCATGACGGGAGCAATGGCGATTCTGCTGAAAGATGCTATAGAACCGACACTTATGCAATCATTGGAGGGTACACCGGTAATGGTACACGCTGGACCGTTCGCCAATATAGCCCACGGTTGTTCATCCATTATCGCGGACGCTATTGCTCTAAAATTGGTCGGACCGCAAGGTATTGTAATAACAGAAGCCGGATTCGGATCGGATATCGGGATGGAAAAGTTCTTCGACATCAAGTGTCGTACCTCCGGACATGTACCAAATGCTGTCGTACTTGTGGCGACTATTAGAGCATTGAAAATGCACGGTGGTGGGCCGCCTGTAACGACCGGGGCACCGTTAAAAAAAGAATACATCGAAGAAAATATCGAACTTGTTAGAAAAGGCCTACCAAATCTGCAAAAACATATCAGCAACGGTCTGAAATATGGCGTGCCCGTAGTTGTTGCCATCAACTCTCATAGGTATATATGTTTTTTCTTATAAATAAATGATGATAGCAAAAATCAAATAATTTACAATCACAAGAACACTAGAATCTGTACTATTTTTTTGTATTGTAAAATTTTTGTTATAATTCTTATTTCATGTGTGTGTGATGATTTGGCATCATCTTTATATATAAATTTTATAAACAAAGTGAATACAAACTATGTTTAAATTAATATAATCGACCACAGATGAGTACATCTATGTTAATCTTTCAGTACCGATACTCAAGCGGAGCTAGAGCTCGTTAGACAAGCAGCGTTGGAAAGCGGTGCAATTAATGCGGTAATATGCACTCACTGGGCCGAAGGTGGGGCTGGTGCTATAGCTCTTGCGGATGCATTGATAGCCGCTACCGAAGAAAATAGTAATTTCAAATTGTTGTACGATCTCGAGGACAGTATTGAAGAAAAAATTAATAAAATCGCCAAAGAGATATACG
This sequence comes from Temnothorax curvispinosus, assembly GCF_003070985.1. NCBI lineage: Eukaryota > Metazoa > Arthropoda > Insecta > Hymenoptera > Formicidae > Temnothorax > Temnothorax curvispinosus. The sequence goes on from NW_020227823.1 coordinate 4,128, forward strand.
GTGCTGGCCAAGTCGTTCTCGCGGAAAAGGTAAACAATTATTTCTATTATCATATTATACCTGTAAACTACTGCCACAAAATATTATCAGTAAAAATATCTGAATCTTACATATTCCAATATAAAGAAATTTTATTAACACACTCTAATTCATAGTACACTTGTATCGACAATCACGTGATTTTTCTTTAACAAAATAATTATATCTGTTACGTAAGGAACGAACTCTAATATGCCACGTTAAGTAAGACTGACATTTTATATATTGTCAATATAATTATCGCAATATGTAAACTTTTGCCATTCGTTATAGGTGCAGAAAAAAATCGAGAACTACAACAAGTTAGGATATGACAAACTCCCAATATGTATGGCGAAAACGTCAAATTCATTAACGGGAGATCCAGCTATAAAAGGTGCACCAACTGGTTTCACCCTCCACATTACTGATATATTCGTTTCAGTCGGCGCCGGATTTATTGTTCCTATGGTGGGAGAGGTAAATGATTTTCTCGAATTGGTAATCAAATTATCTACTAAATTTTCATGTTATTTCATTATATAACACACATTTCAGATCATGATGATGCCCGGACTTTCGACTAGACCTTGTATCTACGATATGGACTGGAATAGCGAAACAAATGAAATAGAAGGCCTGTTTTAAATTGAATGTCTATTTTTCAACGGAAGAATCATTTTCGCAATATGTGATGTGTATTAATAATTCCTCAGGAAGTTCATATGTCAATAATATATAATCGCCAATAAATTTTTTGTATTTGAAAAGTTCACATTCTTTATTATTTATGTACAGCGTGACAATACCTCCTGTTAAAATAAATATATCGTATACATATTCCAAGTATACCATCTCAAGTTTGTATATTGATAAAAAAATGTGAACTACAAGCTTTAATACTTTGTACATAAAACATAATTATTTAACTTTCGTAATAACACGCAATTTCGCCGATCGCGATCTCGGATTTGCCTGAATTTCTTCAGCCGTAGGTATCAAAACATGTTTATGCATCATTTTCCATGGTGTTTCCGTCAATTTTTCAACCTCGCCCTTATCAAACACCTTACCACGGTTCGCATATTTTAACGCGACGGTATTAGCCACATTATCTGTTATGTTTCCAGAAATATGTCTCTTAACAATAGTATCTTCGAGCGAGTGAAAGGAGATCGTTATTAAACGGCCGGACAATTTCAAGTATACTTGCGCAAGAAGTATACCGTAATTAATTTCATTTAATTCGTTATTGACAAAAATCCTAAGTGCTTGAAATGTTTTTGTGGCGCTATGCGAAAATCTACCGAGACTATCTCTTCTGATTTCACCGCCTAAAGTGGACTCGACTAGCTCAGCCAGTTCCTTCGTCGTCTCTAATTTTCTACACATGTATCTAACGTCAATAATGGCACGTGCAATTTTCTTAGCACGCTTCTCTTGCCCATAAATTTTTATGATACGAGCCAATTGCTCCTCCGTTGCCCTTTCCAACACATCCGCGGCAGTAATTTGTTCCGGACACCGAAATCCATCCATTCTCATATCTAACGGTCCATCCTTTGACAAAGCAAAACCTCGCTTCGCTACGTCAAATTGCATTGACGAGCAACCAAAGTCAAACAAAAAGCCATCTATACTATTCTCTTTAATATCGTATTGTTTAAGTAGCTGCGGTAGCTCGGAGAATTTACCTAGCAAAGGAACTACTTGTCCTGGATATCTCTGCGATAAGTCTTTTGCGCATTCGTATGCTAAAGGATCTCTATCTAACACGAATATTTTTACACCGGGTGAATGTTCTAACAATTTGGTGGCATGTCCACCAGCACCAAACGTCATGTCTACGTATATCTTGCCTGGCGACGGATCCATATATGTCAGTACTTCCTGTGCCATAACAGGCACATGAAGATCTTTTTCAGAGACATCATATTCAAAACTATATTGCCTCACGTTAACTGAGCGCAAGAAATTAGTTTTCGCTAACAATGCTCGCGTTCTATCAATAGAACACCTATTCTTACCAAACTTATACGCAAAGCACGCAAACTTAATCCTTATCATTTCTTACAAAATTTTTTATCGTTCCGTAAAATCTGCGAAATATTCCCTTATCCTCTTCCTTCAAATACTCTAACATTTCTGGAGTCAACGCCAGATTACATTGCTCCTTGGTCAATCCACTCGCAGTGCTTAACAAGGAGCGTTTATGAAGTTGCCCATAATGATTTGATGAAAGCCTTTTCAAGCTTGAATAATATCGATGACACTGTTCCGGATTCGGTTGGCTAGTAGCTTCACCCTTCACAAATGCAATCTTCAGCTGGTCACGAATGTGCTGTCCCAAGTCTCTAAAAACCACCGGATCAAGCAGATCGATAGGAAAACACAAAAATATGCCGCGAAAATTAATGATTTAATATACGTTCTCTTTATCAATGATAATTGAAAAATGTAAAGGATTATTCTAACCTAGCTAATGATATATTTAGAAGTAAGTACTGATACGTTGCCAATAATTTATGACCGTTACACTCAAAACAATTACATTTATGATACCTAGCCTAGTGTTACATCGTAATTACCTGCCAGCTTTGCTTTTGTCCAACGGCCACGATTCCAACAATTTCATATAATTCTTATAGGTACCGGCCATGACGACGTCGGAGAGGTTTTAAAGCAATGACGTTCTCGTGATATGCGTTTGGTGGCGTTTACCATAATTTACCCTACCGACTACCGATCATTTAGTTAGAACCACTGACTGTAGATAAGTCGAATGACACCGACGGAAAGCAAAGTTATTTTTGTTTTGAGTATAATACGATGTTTATATTTTTATTAAAAACTGACTCGACATATATATTTCGAAAACTCAAAGGCAATCGCTCTCGAAGCATCGATTTTATGGAATAAAGTAAAAAATTGGAATATTTTTTTGACAATATATATCATTAGAGATAAAATATGTATAAGATTAGCGAATTAAAGGTCATTGCACGTAACAAAGTTTTAGTTATAATCGTAAGGCCGTAAGAAAATAGACCAATCACACTTGATTATTCTTCAAGCGCGAGGAGAATAATCGACTGTGATTGGTCTATTTCCTTACAGCCTTACGATTATAACTAAAACTTTGTTACGTGCAATGGCCTTAAATGTAATCCCCCGATAAAAAGTTCGTTTAATATATATATTGTGTTGTTTCGAACATTGGAAATTATTCGAACAATGCGGAATTGTGGAAATAAAAATAGGATCATAAGCTAGTGGAATTTCAATCGACTGCTAAGGGTGCATTCGGGGAGACGCTATTAACGCTATAAACGCAAACGCTATGAACTTCGTTCGAAGAGCCAATAGCGCGACAGCGATAGCAAGCTGCCCGAACGCAGCTTAAGCGCCAATAGTATTTCGTGCCTCACCTCGAAAATAATAGCGAAAATAGCGCGAGTGATGACGTCACGCTGCCTTTACAGTGACGTCATCATCGTATATCACAGCGCCACAAAGCGTCTCCTCGAACAGTTTTGGACGATAATTGTGCTAATAGCGTGCTCCCCGAATGCACCCTTTGACAGTTGTGTATAATAGGGTTAATAGTGAAATGTTAAAGATAAATAGCGCGCGCGTAGCGCGCGTCTGTATTGCTTATACAGATTAGATGGTCCAGCTGCTAGTAGGCTGACCGGTT
>NW_020227824.1:0-4780 GCF_003070985.1 Temnothorax curvispinosus
AAGTAGCGTACCCCGTGGCCCGATTATGCATCGTTCGGTCACAACCTCTCCTCATCCTCCGCGCTCACTTTGTCATTCGGCCTCTCGTCTTCGTCGACGTTTGGTCTCGCCAACGTGTTTTGGCGATCGCCCGTAGCCTCCTCGATCGCCTCTTGGTTGTCTTGTCGCACCGGGCCTATCGGTGGTGGTAACAGCGCCGGTCTCGCCGGTGACGGCGGCACCGCTCTCGCCTGCTGTCCTTTGCCCCGTGGTCGCGCGTCCTCCGCTTGCGCTCGGTACTCAGCGCATCGTTTGAGTTGCGCCTCATCCCGGGCCCTTCGCTCGTCCACGAACGATCCCTCGTTCTCCGGATCTCTCTCGCGTCCGCGGATGTAACTGCGCGCTCGTATACCGTCCCCGTCCACGTCGATGATTATGCGGTACGGTGGGACTTCCTGCTCTTCCATGTATCGCTGTGACACCGTAATCAATGCCGTGGCGATTTCTCGATCGTCGTCGGGATGCCTGATCGACGTGTCCACGCATCGTGTCCAAACCCTTCGACGGTTCTCCTCGCACGTGGAAATCGCCCTCGCCAGCCGTAAATTCGCCTCGTGGTCCGCTTCCACATGCTCTTCCTCCTCGGGTCCGATCGCCGGGAGCTGGGCCGCGTACGATTCCCCGTACTCCATCACTTGTCGTGATTGTTGCCTGCTCTCCAATATTCGACCGACCGCCTCGATCTCGCGCGTCAGTTCCTCGCGGCGCTCTCGATCACGCCGAGTTATCGGGCGCATCGCCGGGTCGCCCCGTCCTTCACCCGTCACTCCGCGGAATGGCATCACGATGCCCGTCAAGCAATCCTCGCGGTTGCACGTCACTCGCTCACGATCAATTCTACGCAGCGTTACTTTCGCCGTTTTTAGATCGCTCGGCTTTACGTCCGTCACCCGTGACGTTCTCCTAACGACTGACTCATTCGTCGCGAGCGCCACGCTCGTTTTGTTTCGTCGACCGTGCTTTTGTTCTTTTTGCCTATCCGCTGTATTTCCGCGTATCGCGATTCCGGTGCGTTTGCGCACCCTTATCGACACTCGCAATTGCTTCGACGTATCGGATGGCACTTTGTTTTTGTGCACCTTCGCCGCCGCCGCTGTTGTTGACTTTTCGTCACTATTATCGATGCCGTTTGTCGCGCGGATCGTCGTTGGCGCACTTTGTCTCGCGTATTTTGGCTCGCTCGGTCCTTCTTTCGCGCTTTCGTCGACTTCGCGGTTATTATCGCGTTTGCTCGATTTCACTCTCGCACCGTTTGACCTTTCGATCGTTCGTTCGCGGATCGCGTCACTCGCATCCCCGGTGAATTCCGCTTGCGATTCCACGCGGAATCGTACGTGTTTTCGCGTTATCGCGGTCTTCCCTGTGGCTTGGCTGTTCCGAGTTCCCCCGCGGTCCTCTTCTTCGGCTGCTTCCACCTCCTTCGTGGATTTCTCTATCTTTCTCGCTGACGGATCGCGCGTTTCACCTACGTCGTTCTTCTCGTAGCGCCCCTCGTACCTTGTCGTCTCGCGTTTGTTTCTCGATTCTTGTTGCTTCGGTACGTCATCGTCCGCCATTACGTTTCGGTATTCCGGATTATACGTAGCCATGCGCCGCATATACTGCACGTAATCCTCATAATCCACCGTCGATTGTTCATCATCTCCCTCGTCGTCGTGGGTGCACGCGGGGTGGCTCATCGTGATCGCATTTATCCGGATGCTTTCTCGTTTGTCATCGGAACACGTTTCGGTCGGCGTCTTCTCGCTTACTGCGAATCGGTCGATGCTTCTTCCGTGACTGTTCGGTTCTCCTCGTTCGTCGCGCCATCTCGCGATCTTTTGCTCAGTTGTCTGGTCACCTCCACCTATCGCGTTTCTCTTGCTCTCATCGATCTTCCGTTTATCACGGTCGGTTGCGCCCGACTCCCCGTCATCCTTGTCGTCGGTCTTGCTTCGATTATCCCTTTCTTCGCTATTGCTCGTCCCCGATTCCCCGTCATTCGTGGAATCGGTCAGCGCTTTCGTGTATTCGCTTATTTCTGTTGATCTATCGCGGTCGCGTTTGTCCGCGCATCGCGGTCGGTCGTCGTTCGCGAGAGGAATTAGCGCGTAATCGAGTGGCTTCATACTTCCCGTCTTATTTTTTGCACGCTCGCTCAACATATCGCTGCGCGACGCACGTCTTGTGTGGTTAATGTCGCCGCTCGCTCGCTCAACGTGTTTAATCTCATCGCTTCTCATGTATACTATTATTTTTGACCGCCCCAATGTTTTGTCGCGACTGATCACGTTCGTTTCGATTCGCCGCGGTTGTGCGCTTTCGCGAAACTCTACGTCTATCGCTTCGCCGCATGCGAGCATCATTCGATATTTTACGAGAAAATTGATACCTAGCACCACGTCGTACGCCAAGTTCTCAACGATGAAAAATTTATGGACAAACGTCTCGTCTCGATATTCGAATTGAATTCGCGCTTTTTGCGATATCACCGCGCCTCTCTCGGAAAACGCTCCTCGCAACGTAAATTTTTTTATCGGCAACACTTCTATACGCTCGTCGGTTTCCCGCAACTGTTCGTAAAACGCTCGCGTCATCGCGGTCACCTGCGCGCCCGTGTCTATCAACGCGCGCGTCGAACACGCGCCAAACTTCATCATGATCATCGGCACGTCGGGTTGTGTCACACGTTTGCGTTGCTCTTCCTCCATCTCGCGATCTAGCTCGCGTATAATTTCGCGCGTTCTAATTATGCTCATCGGACTCGACGACTGTTCGTCATTGATCGTCGGGCGTTCATCGTCATTGACGTTGCCCTCGTTCACTTGGCTCGGCGCCATCACCGTTGTTGCCTTTGTCTCATCGGTTTCCGCTGCATCGTCAGCGTTTTTCGGTCGTTCGCGCTCCTTCGCGCTACTTATCGCGCAACATGTTTTTTCAGCGCTTTCCGCGTAATCGTCCTCGCTCGCTCGCTCGTGCGCTCGCTCGTCGAGATCCGATTCGTCGCTACGCGAACTCTCCTCCGTATTTTCATATCCGTTTGGATTTTTCTGTTCGTCGTCGTGCGCGGTCATGGTAATCGCGGCCAATTTTCTGCCGCCGCTTCTCGCGTTTCCGCGATCTCTCGTGTAGCGCGTTACTTTCGGTCGACCCGCGTTATCCTCGCTGTCGGGTAATTCCGTAATGTCAACCGCGTTGCTTCGCTCACCGCGTCTCGCGGTCGCCGCTCGATCGGTCGCGTCCGTTCGTCTCCAACCGCCGCCGGTCGTTGACGTTGATCTCTGTTGTTGTCCGCCACCGGTCGCATCTGTCGCTGATCTACGCGCGTCGCCGTATCGCGCGTTCGCGCCCGCCGTCGCGGTTGTTCTCGCGTTACCACGCGTCTGTTCTCCCCATCGTTGACCGCTTCCGCTCGTTCCCGATCGGTTTGCGCTTTGCGCGTTGCTCGCTGACGCCTGGTTGTTGGCGCGTCTCGTCGCTTCTCCGCGCAATCGTCGCGTCTCGCGCTCATTTTCAATTGTGTCGAGCATAGCGATCATTTCGTTGACCGTTCGGACCACCGATGGTCTCAACTCGCGCGCCACGTCCGCGTCGAAATGTTCGCGCAACGTTTGAACGATCTCCTCGTCGCTCATCGGCGGTACGAGAGTCTTCGCCTGTCGCGCGATCGTCAACGCGTACTCCGTCATCGTGCCGTCGCTGTTCGCCTGACCCGCCGTCGATCGATATTTACCGAAGTAGATGAATTGACGGAAACGCATTTGCGCTTGAGTTCCCCAAAAGTGTTGTACGAACAGTCGTTTGATCTCGCTTATGTCCTGAGCCAATTGCATCTCGAACCATTGGCTCGCCGGTCCGCGCATACAACGCCCGAAATAGAACAATTGATCGTCCTCCGAAACGTTTTCGTAGCGCGCTAGCTTTTCGAATTTCTCGACGAAACGCATCGGGTTTTGTTTGTCGCTCTTGCCCCGGTAAGCGATTTCGTCGAACGGGTTCTTGATCCACCCGCCACGCGGTAATCTAGCCCCGAACGGCATCACGGTCATCAACGTTTGCTGCTGTTGCAGCGGTGGCTGCTGCGCGTTCGAGCTCGTCGCGTTCGCGCTCGTTGCTTCGCGTTGCTCGCGCGCTCGCTCCCCGCTGTCGTCGCGCCTCCTCCGGGAATCTCTTCGTTCGCCGTCGCTCGCGTCATCCTCGCTCGCGTTTTCCTCCGTGGCGAATCTCCGATTTTCCCGTCGCTGCTGAGTTCTCAACCGTTCCAGTTCTTCCGCCATTCTCTCCATGGCCATCGCCATCTCAGCGTTTTGCTGCTGAATCATTCGTACGGTTTCAGCCGTTTGTTCTTGTCCGTTGCTGAGATCGAGAATTCTGTTGTTATTCGCGCCTTCGTCTCTCCATTTTACGCTTACGTCGGTTCGGATTATAACGGCTTGATACGAGTTTAGCGGATTTTCGGGATTTATTTTAACGCGATGCGTCGGCAAGACACTTTGCTGTGCTCGACGACTTATTCTTTTCTTCTTGCTGTTCGCGACTCGTCGCGTACTTTATTTTCGCTGCGCCAGCAAGACACTTTGCTGTGCTCGACGACTTATGCGCTTAGCGTGCCTCAGCACTTGATTTGTTCACCCGCGCACGGGTTTTCCGATTGAGGGCCGGCCGTTCCGTGACCGGTCTCCCCTTTTGCGCGAAACGTCGTTCGCGTGTTCGGAACATTTGTTACGGCCGCGAGTCGTCGTGCGTTCTACGCGAGCCTGTC
>NW_020227825.1:0-1110 GCF_003070985.1 Temnothorax curvispinosus
AGCTAAGTCTAATCAACCGAATTTAAAAGAATTATATATGAATTATATTTTTCAGTCTTTTCTACCCCTATTTCATATATATAATTCTTATATATGCTAAGTAGGGGAGCACCTCGCGAGGTAGAGGAGTGTTTCGCGAGGCAAGGGAAGCACCTCGCGAGGCAAAGAAGCGCCTCGCGAGGTAGAGGAACGCCAAAGAGCCATAATTTTGATCGCATATAAAGCTAAGTCTAATCAACCGAATTTAAAAGAATTATATATGAATTATATTTTTCAGTCTTTTCTACCCCTATTTCATATATAATTTTTATGTATGCTAAGTAGCGGAGCACCTCGCGAGGTAGAGGAGTGTTTCGCGAGGTAGAGGAGCGCCAAAGAGCCATAATTTTGATCGCATATAAAGCTAAGTCTAATCAATCGAATTTAAAAGAATTATATATGAAATAGGGGTAGAAAAGACTGAAAAATATAATAAAATTAGAAATAGATAGATATCTCCAAATTTGCGGAAATTAATATGTTCAGAGTATTCTAAAATGTCGCAATATTGCATTGAAATCGCATGTCCCCACGTACGATTTGACGTGGCGCGTGGCATGACGGATCTTCCACCCGGCACCGCGGCGGCGTTCCCGGGGAAGACGTATACGCGACGCGGACGCGACTTCCTAAAACCCTGACTTAATTAATTTATATATATAAGCGTCGATATGTTCCGAGATACAATGGCTCTATATCTGACTAATCGTAGATTTGTCATTTCAATAAAAAAAATTCTGACTCACCACGCCGATGTGCAACGGGCGGAGTTGTTCAGCCACGTAGCTACGATGATACTGTAACATACAAACATAAGATTCAAATTAAAGCAGCGTTCAAAATAATCAACATTTTTCAAAATATAATTTTTACGCGCAACTAATTTGTTTTTCAATAAAATATTTAGCAACACAATCATCTGTGTTCACCGAAAACGATCTTTATAAGAGTAAAATTTTAGATAATCTTTTTCTCTAATTATTTTTAATTTATCGAGATAAAACAATTCGAATAAATAAAAATAAACTATTTTAATTTTACGCAGATATAAAGAGATGATACTCACCCCAA
>NW_020227826.1:0-4078 GCF_003070985.1 Temnothorax curvispinosus
CCGAGGTGTCCATGAGAAATTCCAGGATTACTGTAGAGTCTACTAAAACAGATACCGTCCTCGCTGCACTGGATGTCGAAGTATTTGATTGCGTTAGAGACATCATTGCTTTGGACCCTTCCCCAGCGGATATTTATAAGCAGGTGAAGGCTCGAATTATCTCAACGTACGCGCTTTCAGACGAAACCAAATTACGAAAACTTTTAAGCGGACAGTCGGGACCGACGGAAAACCTTCGTTAATCCTCAGTCGATTGCGCGGGCTTAATAACGGGAGGGTTGATGATAGCATAATAAAATCAATTTTCCTGGATCAATTACCACGCGAAACCAGCTCGATCCTGATATTTACGGGAATTACCGATCTTTATAAACTCGCCGAGATCGCCGACCGTATGGCTGAGAACACTCTCGGAGGCGTGGCTTACGCGTCCGCCGTGAACAAAGGGAATTCATCCCCTCCCGCAAAGATCGAGATTCAACAACTCATCGAAAGAATCGAAAAAATCGAAAAGCTAGAAAAATCACGAAATTCGCGTTCGCGTTCGCGATCCAACTCCCGCAGGCGTAGGACCTCAATCTCGCCAAACAAGGCGATCACACCCGCGCTCTGTCCAGCCCATACCAAATACCCGGATAATCCGACTTCGTGTCGAACATGGTGTTCAAAATATGAGGCGTGGAATGGTACAAAAAACTAAGCCCGCCCCCCCGTGCGGAGACGGTCGGCAAGGGTCTTCAAGTTTCTAACCGTCTCCATATCCGTGATCGTACCAGTGGCCAAATGTTCCTTGTCGATACAGGCGCGGATATCTCTCTTGTACCCGCTATCGATAGGATCAAGGGAAAGCCCTCCGAATTAAAGCTCTTCGCAGCAAATGATACGCGTATCGATACGTTCGGGGAATCTCTTCGTGAACTTGACCTCGGTTTAAGACGGCCAATTCGATGGAATTTTTGCATTGCCGCAGTTCCGTACCCCATCATTGGCGCTGACTTACTATCGCACTACGGGTTAATAGTAGATTTAAAACGACGACGTCTTATAGACTCCACTACTAAGTTATATACCCTCGCGACTAAAAAACCGGCCCCGATACATTCGATTAATACGATTAAACCTTCCTCTGAGTTTTCTCAAATACTCAAGGAATTTCCACAAATAACAGGAGCCCTTCTTCTCGCCCCGCCGTCCAGTTGTGACGTGTTTCATCATATTATCACCACCGGCCCTCCAGTCGCTTCGCGCGCTAGGCGCCTTCCTCCTGATAAACTTAAAGCCGCAAAGGCCGAGATTAGAGCTTTAGTCGAAGCAGGCATTTGCCGCCCCTCTAGCAGTCCATGGGCCAGTCCCATTCATTTAGTCCGTAAAAAAGACGGCTCCTGGCGGGTGTGCGGTGATTACCGCGGTGTAAATGCAATCACGCGACCTGATAGATACCCCACTCCCCATCTGCATGACTGTTCTGTTAATCTTCACGGGAAAACAATTTTTTCATCCCTCGACTTATATAAAGCCTATAATCAGATTCCAATGGCCCCCGAGGACATTGAGAAAACAGCTATCGTAACCCCTTTCGGGTTATTCGAATATTTATTTATGACCTTTGGCCTTCGTAATGCCGGTCAATCCTTTCAACGATATATAAATCGCGCCTTAGGCGATCTAGATTTTGTTTTTATTTATATGGATGATATCCTAATTGCTTCTTCTTCTCCAGAGGAGCATGCTAAACATTTACGCATTGTATTCCAAAGGCTTAAAGAGTTCCACCTCCGTCTTAATGTTGAAAAATGCGTATTCGGCGCACATGAACTAAAGTTTCTCGGGTATATAATTAATGGTAAAGGAATCAGCCCCATCCCAGAGAAAGTTGAGGCGATTACCAAATTTCCTAGACCCAAAACCATCGCCGACCTACGCCGTTTCCTCGGCATGATAAATTTTTACCGTCGCAACATTCCTCGCGCGGCAGAAGCTCAAGCACCACTAAATGCATTATTAGTCGACTCGCGTAAAAACGATAAGCGTGTAATCGTATGGTCTGACGAATTAATCGAAGCGTTTGAAAAGACCAAAAACGGCCTCGCTAACGCTGCAATGCTGGTGCATCCCCATATTGGCGCGGAACTCCGTATAGTCGCGGATGCATCCGATTTCGCCATGGGGGCAGTTCTTGAACAGAAAAAACGGGATACTTGGGAGCCCCTAGCATTTTTTTCGCATAAGTTCTCCCCCGCGCAAACTCGGTATAGCGCTTACGACCGAGAACTCACGGCAATTTTTGAAGCCGTTAATTACTTCCGTCATTTTGTAGAAGGACGCGAGTTTAAAATTTTGACCGACCATAAACCGCTCATGTATGCGTTTATGCAACGGTCTGACAAGGCGTCCCCGCGACAACTACGCCAATTGTCATATATCGCGCAGTTCACAACGCATATTGAACATGTCGCTGGTTCACAAAATGTTGTCGCGGATTCGCTTTCGCGGATCGATTCCCTGCGTTTGCCGGTTGAATTTAATCTTAATGAGCTCGCCGAGCTACAAAAGAACGACGAGCAACTTAAGTTGATTGCTAATGCCCCCGATCATCCTTTAAAGTTGAAGAAAATTCAGTGGGGCCCAGATCACACAACTGTATATTGCGAAATCTCGGGCGAAGCTATTCGGCCATATGTCCCCGATAGTCTCCGCGTTAAAGTATTTCAAATGTTCCATAACCCAGCCCATCCGAGTGGCAAAATTACCGATCGCACTATCCGACAGCGTTATGTCTGGCCTGACATGCACCGCGATATCGCTAAATGGTGTAAAAATTGTATCGAATGTCAGCAAGCGAAAATCTCTCGTCATGTAAAACTAACTCCTGAGCACTTTGTTGCTCCCGACGGGCGATTTGATCAAGTGCATATTGACATTATCGGTCCATTACCTCCTTCTGAGGGTTACTCTTATTGTCTCACTATGATCGACAGATTTTCGCGTTGGGTCGAGGCAATTCCTCTTAAAGATATCTCTGCACAAACCGTTGCTAGAGCATTTTACGACACGTGGATTTCCCGTTACGGAACCCCTCGATTACTAACTACGGATCAGGGAGCCCAATTCGAATCCCGCCTATTCGAGGCGTTACTTTCATTAATCGGTTGCGAACGAATTCGTACAACCGCCTACCACCCGGCGTCGAACGGCATGATTGAACGTTGGCATCGGGTGCTTAAAGCCGCAATCATGTGCCATGCCGATGCGTGCTGGACGCGTACCTTATCCACCGTTCTATTAGGACTTCGGTCGCACGTCCGTGCTGACACAAACGCGTCTCCCACCGAATTTATGTTCGGGACGACTTTACGACTTCCCGGGGAATTCTTTCTTCCCGATGATTTTACACCTAACCCTAATTATTTCCTTGAAGAGTTTCGCGAATATATGCGCCAAGTCCGGCCGGTTCCCGTCGCGCACAAACATAAAAAACGCGCCTTTTATTTTAAAGATTTATATAATTGTACTCATGTATTTTTACGCAATATGGCTAAAAGGGCGTTAGAGCGTCCGTACACCGGTCCGCACAAGGTAGTGCAACGCATCTCGGAGCGCGTATTTAATATTGATATCAACGGAAACACAAAAAGCGTGTCCGTCGATTTATTAAAACCGGCATATTTTGTCCCTGATGACCCCGCCGACCCCCCATCAACATCCGAGAACATACTCAACCGGAATGTGAATCCGAACCCAGCGCTTAAGACCTACTCTCGTAAGACTGTCACATTTGCGCCGTCCACTAAACCAAAGTGATTTAATTGTAAGTCAGAATTCTATATAATGTTAGATATAAGTTGGCTCAAATTACGTTTAAGCGTATAATATATTTTTGTTAAGACATTGTTAACCTCGTACAATAGCACCTGGCCAAACACTTAAGCTCATTCGCTTAGTGCAATATTACTTATTATTTATTTCGTTAACACTCGGGGGGGAGTGTGTAGGGAGCAGCATACCTGTCTCCCTTCCGATTGGTCAGCCCACTCTCCTGCGCTAGCAAGAGAGTGGAAAGTTACGAGGTTGGCAGAAC
>NW_020227827.1:0-2891 GCF_003070985.1 Temnothorax curvispinosus
GGGGGCCGAGCCACGGAATCCGCCCAAGGGGAGACCCCGAGATCAACCACCCGACCCGCGACGCGCTAATACCACCGGGCGCGGAGATAGCGGGGTCACGCAGGGTCCCTCGCGCACAGGGGCACGGCGGTCCCAGCCGGGGGCCGAGCCGCGGAATCCGCCTCGGGGAGACTCTGACGTCAACCACCCGACCCGCGACGCGATAATACTACCGGGCGCGGAGATAGCGGGGACACAAGATGTCCCCCGGAACTCGGAAACCGCGACACTCCGGCGGGAAGTAGCGGACGGAGGATCACCAGGGGAGGCGCCGGGGAAGATCCGAGGGGTCAGCGGGACCACTCGGCCGGACAAACCTCGGACTCAGGAACCAGGGGAGCAGGGTCCGAGAGGGCCTATGCGTATGCGTACGAGCACTTACGAAGCTCGGAATGAGAACCACGGGCAACACCGAACGCGAAAACACCGAAAAAATAGCATAAGAAAAGAGAAAGCGTTCACCATCTGGCGTGGAAAAGTACCGAGACGTAGATAATACCGATGGTGGGAGCGACGATCCCGAGGTGGGGACGCCGCGAGAACCCGACAACTCGAGACAGTCGCTCGGATATCGTGGTCGCGGTAACACGTACTTAAGATTCGCTCATACAATACGGACTTAGCGCGTAGTTTAGCGCAGCGATATATTACAACCAAACACTCCCGCGTATTTGCGCGTTAAACATAACTCGTATAACTATTGCGAGCGGTAATTAATTACCATTTAACAACGTTCGACGAAAAGTGTCAGCGTGAAGCGCACACGGCGCGACAATCTTTGTAATCAATTACGACGATCTGAAATAAATCAATCGTTTGTTAATATACGCAGTGTCAAGTTAATTTAAATTACTTACCTTGTCCTACGGCATCGATCCATTGTTGTCCAGCGGCGTTCCAGTATGCGATAAGGCGAGGATCTGGGACAGTCAGCGGCAGTTGAGATCCATCCGGGGCGAGAAGCTGAAAAGGAAATTGGCCGATTAGATAAACATACACATTTTCTACTTATCTGTTCCGTCGGGAGTGGTCCCACGTTGTCCATCGATGATCCAGCAGTGGGGAGGCAGCGTCGGGGCGTCGAGACATCCAGCGTCGAGAACCTGAAAATAAAAGAGAATTAATGGAGTATTGTTTCAACATCGTGCTATAATTTCGATACTTACCTTCTCGGTATATCAAGGTCAAACCGAGTGGCGACCGTTTGATAGGCAAATCTGGTTGAGATTTCATATTTTCGTGTGATCCACGTATCCAGAGAGTCACGTCCGGTCACACCCTTGGAACCGTACGTTAAATCGTCCGTTCCGCAGCTTAGTCGCGAACCGGGCCTGAAGACGTTGGAGATGTCGCAGGCCAAAGATAACACCAGCAGGGAGCAGAAGGTGCAGGTGCAGAGGACGGCAACACCGGTGCCTGTGGAGTGCAGCCAGGACACCCAGGGATTAGACAGCGGCCTGTGCGAGGCTGACAGTCAGCTTATAGCCGAGATCCTGACACAAAGAGCTGACGAGGAGGTGAGCAGGTTGTTGGAGGCTCTCAGCCCGCTGGACATTCCGAACGAGCCGAGGTGCTTCCCAGGAAAACCGAGGTGCAGAAGGGGCAGCAGCCGGACTCAGCCGAGTCGCAGCCTATGGAGTTCACGGAATTATAAACCGTGCGTTTGCTCAAAAAGAGAGTTACATTTCGTTTCAGTTTATTTTATTTTATATTGCTTTATTTTTTTTTGATAGATCTTTATTAATATACCCTAAATAATTTACACAGCCCTTGTGAAACTTTTGATATTACGTTTTATTTTATATTACTTTATTTTGCATGATATCCTACCGAGTTAGGAAGCGAAGTGCCGAAAAGGTACGACATTAGAATATAAGATTGCTACACCTTATTACACTCGTTACACTATAAACACTCAGACACAGTACAACTGTCGACACATGAAAATAAAACTTATAATATATCCTTACACACTAATCAACAACCTTAAAGTCATTCACCTGTCATTTTGAGAAAGCTTAAGCCAGAAGGCAAAATTTAGAAATGGACTCGGACAAGTTCCGGATAATAGTTTTAGCTTTTATATTCGCGATAGCAATAGTTTGCATTTTACTGCTAGCGTATTCGCATAAAGCCGGTTCACAATCCTATTATTTACCGTAAATACAATCAAGCATGAAGTTTTTGGAATACCTAGTAGTTGCCACGATAATATTCGTACCGTTGATAATTAATTTTCCAGATCCGTATTTAGTTTTTGTTCTTTTTACCATATTTACTACGTATATCATGATTTTAAACAATCCCGCAGGGGAATGACACACCTACACCTTGCGATACACTTTTCACACTTGTAGCGTAGAGAAACTAGCATGAGAACACCACTGATAGAGGTGATACACTTCGCTACACTTTCTTATACTTTTCTACACTTTACACACCAGTGCGTTACCAGCGAGCGTGCGAGACGAGCCAGCGTAGGCTCTACACCCAACGACACTTTTATCACACTTTTAACTTCGATATTTTAACTAAAGCCAAATGGAGTATTTCCAGGCGTACATTTACGTTTTGTTACACTTTATTGCAATTATGCTTATTTTGATTTACACTTTGCTACACTTTTACGTAACTTTTACACTTTGGCATGGAATTGAGCCATTTTGATATTATATTCGTTAATTTGATAACTTTTCCAACTTTCCCTGTCATTATAAAGACTACGTATTATTCGTTATTGCATGCGATAGATTAAGTCGCTTTTATTATACTTACCTATTTTTATTTTATACTTAACGTTGATCACCGTTGGTGACAAAATGAGACGATTCCTTGAACGATCCGGGACACCT
>NW_020227827.1:2901-4465 GCF_003070985.1 Temnothorax curvispinosus
ACTGGCACCATCTGACAATGTTGTGTCCACACCGTGTGGACATATTTTTCACTCCGCGTGCTTAATACAGGGGCTAGAAAAGTAAATATTTGATACTATCAAACATTTCTGCATTCCCTTGTAGTTCTCTTTCTTTTTTTTGCCTATCATTCAAAGAAGCTTTTTTATAATTTTTGAAAATTTTTTATGTTGCTTGCACGTGAATGTGTTCAGCTTGATCTGTGGAATTATTGCAGATCAATGACCTGTCCACAATGTCAGGACAGGATAACCGAGCAGACGATACAGGATATATTTAAGTTTTTCAAACAGCGACAATATCGCAGAAGATGCTGCATCACCGCAGAACAGAATTGTCAGCTTGATTTTTCAACTAAAGTTGAGAGATGAAAGTCTCAATAAACTCACAGAGGCAAATGAAAAATTGGAGACGCAGATAGCTGGCTTAAGACAGGAAGTACGAAATGTTGAAAGTGAAATGAAAGGCAAGAATAGTGCAATTCTTGCGCTTAAGGAACAGATCAAGTTTTACAAACAGCAATTACAGAAAAGAAAATGAACATCTGAAGAAAAATCTTCAACATTTGAAAAAGTATGTTTTTTTCATAGTATTTATAAGTTTTAAATATATACGTATAATTTTCAAGTTTGTATTTAATCTTGCAATTAAATGTTTATCTTATAGCGTACAGAGTCTTCTAGATATTTCTACACATGAGGTGGATGATAAAATAATGATGACGAGTGATCATTCCAAACTTATAACATATATAACAGTATTAAACGGTATTTTATATTTCAGTACTTTATATATTTGATATATATGGAGGTATGATATGGCAATAATATACTCATGCTCATAAGTCGAGGGATTGGTAGTGTTCGAGATTCCGTTAACGCTGCGCCGTCAGATCAGATGGCAGCATCGATCGGGTAACGACGCTAGATCACCGCGACAGCTTGCGCCGCGCACAGGCGCGCTCATCACCAACGTCTTCCTCGCGATATTCAGAGTCGTACAAATGGCCGCGCAGTGATCAGACGCACGACGTGTGCTCTGTGCATTTTTGATTGTGACTACACATCGAAGTGCTCACCGCAGTGATTACAGCTGCCGAGATACTGCATTAACATGTAAAGCGACCGCTCATCCAGCTCTATTCGGGTACATCAACACGACGACTCAGGCTCACATGTGCGCGAGTGCCGACCGCCACGTGTCTCAACGGCTCACGGGCGATTCATCGAAGAGGACGGCAATTAATATAATTGCCTCTCATTTACACGGACTATATACACATCTCATTTTATACACCGCTCATCGATTCTCAGGTCAGATTGTATCAATTTCGACGCATTAAAGACGCATTAAAGACGGCTCAGACTGTGGTCTGAGTTACACAAAATAAAGTGAATATTTAGTTAACACCTTCCACGCGCGTCCTTCTCATCCCGCTTCCATCGCCGGGATTAATCAGCGATTTCGCGAACAGGTAGGTTCAGATTCTTTCAAGCCTCCATTGTCATTAAACGTGGCATGTGAATGTATCATAATTATTAAATT
>NW_020227827.1:4475-9518 GCF_003070985.1 Temnothorax curvispinosus
ATACTTTTTGATACATCAGCGTAATGTACACTAGCAATTACAGATTATTCGAGTACGGAGAGAATGTGTATACAACACCAGCGATCTATCTACGTAACAATTACTACAGCTATATACACAGATTACTACCGGATAGCCGGTCGCGTCAAGTTCACCGGGCCTTTGGAGAAGATTTGACGAAACGGTGATCCATTCTTCGTCGAGCTTGATAATATAAAATAATAATACGTCTTATACATATATGTTCAGTCGTGAAACATTTATATCATACAGAAAAATATCTTCAACTTTATTTCCATTTAAAAAAAAAGTGAATCGGCTAGTTCAGAAGTTATAGTTCAAGAATCGGAATTACTCAGGAAGTATCAAAACTGTGCCATTTTCAAGGCAAAGTTATTTAAAAACAATAATATATTCATACAAAGTATAGATCTACGCTTTTATAGTTCCACAAACACATTCCGCAATGTTTGAAGTTATTAATTTATATCGTTCTCTCTCTCTTTCTGTCTAACTGACCGATTCGTATATTTCAGCTGATCTCATCTTCAGCATATTAAACACACTTTTAGATTAATTATGAGGATTTTGCAGACGATGAAAGAGCGCAGCAGAAAATAATCAGAAATGGTAAAAAAATATATGCTATAATATAAAGCAAAAATAAACTGTATGCAGAATGGTAAAACTACAATTTAAAAGCGAGAATATCAGTAGAATGTAATTTCCCGAGATGCCTCCTGGAAATCGCTTCGAGCCATCCTGGGAAAACATCCTTTGTTCGGCTAATTTGTCAGAAATGCTGTCAAGAATACTTTCATACAAGGATATAATCACGATATATATACTGCCTGAATTTGATATTTCTTTTCACGCTAACTTCAAGTCGCTTTACAGTGTACTTTACAGTTCACGTTAGCAAGATATCGTCGTCATATTGCTATAAGTAGACAAATAAAGTTGGCGCTTAAGTTTTGCTCGATGTTACTTCCCATTGCAAAGTTTCGTCGGACTTTGACCGTGTTTCGCTTGTCATTTTTCTGTAACTATACTCCCTTACTACGCTCTGTATTCCCTCTCGGTTAAAACTTTATTGACTAACACTCCCCTTCCAAGCAAAGCACGCTCGACGGGAATCATTGTGCCTCATTTATCAAGAAGAAAATATGTATATTTGTCTTTTTGAATAGTTTCAAAAACGTGTATTCGTTTAAATACATATAAAATAAAATAAAAAATATACCTATAAATATCCATAAATTTGTATGCCTGCCGAAATATTTGTCCTTGGTTGTGGTGTAACCGGGCAGAGGAGTGATGCCCCCTTTGATACAAAATCTATTGTCTCCGACACGGTCGCCACTCGATTTTCACCCAACAAACCGAGAAAGGATTACTTCGGATATTCTAAATTTCCCAACCTTTATGACGCCCCGCTGATTCCTCTTTCCCTTTTTCTGTTTTAGGTCGCCCCGTTGCTGCCGGATCTAGGATCGCCGCTGGACCAAGCACCTCGGACCGTCTCTGGACTGCAGCTGTGCACCGCCGACTTCGCCTTGGACCTTCGCTGGACCGCCTCTGGATCTCCCCGAACGGATATAGGATCGCCGACAGGTAAGTATCAGGATCAGGTAGGTATGTCGTTTATGTAAGTTGACCGCACACGAATGAATTTAAGTACTCTGATTTCTTTTAGATAATAAAATATAATCTAAGGCTGTCAAAGACCTAAGCTTGGATCGCATGGCTTTTGATTCTAATTGATTGTATATCGTTACGATCCTATTTCTCTTATTAAAATATAATCTATTTTTTCTATTTCCAGATACAAATGTTCGTGACAAGTCTTTAAGTTTTAACGCGTCTACCGCGGGATGTTCAACGCCGAGAGTCTAAGTTTCTATCGCAAGGTTTTACAAGACCGAATCGACTGTTCTCTACGAGGCTCTGGCGAGGAATCCCCGATCGTTGGGCTCCGCTCCGGCTTCAGCCTCCGGGTTGCATCCCCACTTGGACTTGGCCCCGCCTCTTCCTCGGACACCTGGTTCGCAGATGTGGCACACACTAGTCGCACAGGTGCGGTGTCGGTCGCTTCCGCGTTCCTGAGCCATTGTTCCTTGTGACAGGTGCTCCCATGAACAATAGGCCCATCAACATGTTATTCGCTTTTGCCGTTGTCAACAACTTTCTGAATAAATATTTGCGCAGTATTCTATCATCCCGTATCCTTAATTTAATTATCCTTAACTTTTGATTATCACAGGATCCTCCGAGAAAAGTGAATTATGCGCTTACATAATTTCTTAAACAATTACGTTGCCGCGTCGCTTTCGCCTGCGGTCGCTCGCTATTCTTGCATGGTATGCCGAACTATCATTTATCGTAGCTTGTCGTTAATAAATTTATGTCCTGGCGACTCATTAGACGCTCTTAAGTTATCTCTCGCTATGGTTTTCCCGCTAACATTTATAGTTTGTTGGTTTCGCAATCCACGGTTTTTTTTATTCGCTGGACACCCGGTATTTGCGGGCTTCGGCATACCCCGTGACCCCAATCGCACCCATTTGGCGTAGATCGCGGTTTTGCCTTTCCCGTTTTCGGTTCGCCGCCCGATGTTTAGTGGTCGCTTAGTGTGACGCCCTTGGTGCCACCAGTGCCAGACTGGTGCGTTATCACTCTCGGTTCGCCGCTCCGACCGCTCGTTGGTCCGATACCGTGACCGCGCCTCCGTGGTATCACGTCCTCGCGTTCTACGCGCCCGACACGCTGTTTGACGATGGCTTCGTGTCGGCAGCGACAATTATAACGCGTTTACGCCGTTTATTCGTCGGTCGGATCGCTGGTTCGTCTGACTCACTTACCATGCCGCATGGTATTGATATCTCGCGTTCCACGACTCTGATACGCCGGCCGATAGTGTCAGTCTTTCGATCTCATCGCCCGTAACAATTTGGCATTGACCATTCGTCGGTCACGCCAGTAGTTCGATTAATCTTACGACCACTTTACGTGGTAGCGCCATTTCGGTTATCGCGCGTTCGCCATGCCGATCGACGGTTGTTTTACATTGTTTGAGGTGGACTTACCCCTCTCCCGTCGGTAGGTCCCCGACCGCGTCAGTGGTTTTGGTGTTTCGCCTACCACGCCTCTTGGTGGACCGATCTCAGGTCTCGTGTGTTCGTCGTCCTACCTATCGGACAATTTAGCTTGGTCGCTATGCCAGTAACTTACTCTCGTCATTCGCACGCCGATCTGGTCGGTGGTTGGCCTTGTCGGCTGACCACAACCTATGGTAACCCTTTCATCAGGTTTCGCGCGTCCGACATGTCGATCGCCGGCCATGTTACCCTAGCAACCGCGTTCGTCGCTCTTTCGCATCGATATTGTTCCGCTATTATCGGTGGATACCCTATCTCATTGACCACCCCGTATGGTCACCCCATCTCCTATAAGACGGTGCTCGCGCGCGCGCTTAAACTCGGTTCTATTCACATTCTCGCGTCTTTTTATCATTTCTTGCTGGGAAATGCTGCACTATTTTTGCATCGCTTGATCGTGTTCCACGGCAGTCGTTGTGGACTTGCCTGTAGCCTGACCTCCGAAATTTCTGTAAATTAATTGTAGTCGACTGGACTTTAATTTTTGGCGGAAATTTGTCATTTAATTAAACAAAAGTTATTGTTTGTAAACCAAATGAAATAGTTTTCCCTTGCGCAGTATCGGGATAACGTTCCCCCTCAACCTTATCATTGAATCAAAACAAATTTTTAGGTAAACGAAAATAAACTTTATTTTCTCGGTCTTTATCAGAGACCTTTTCTCACCCTTCAAGGGTGTACTTCAACCTTTTCCCCGGGCTTTTTCCCGTATCTCTTATGGGAATGTCAATTAAATTTTGATACGCGCGATAAATACATTTCATACTCGCAACGAAAGAAACAATTTATTTGATTCGAGAACTTAAAAAAATTTATCAAAAGAAATAATTCATTTGAATCGAAACTTAAAGGAAGAAATAACTCATTTGCCTTAAAAACTTAAATAAATCTATCGAAATAATCTATCGAAAAGAAATAATTCATTTGCCTTGAAAACTTAAAGAAAGAAAATGTCTAATCATGTAACGAAACTTCACTTACGGTCGTGCCTTTACTCCTCCGCGCTTGTTTGTCTATTTACAGTTTCTTAATTTTATTAATTCAACTTTCTTTACATGACTGCCTTAAGCCTAGATGCGCCTATCCACCATGTCGCTGGACACTCTGGCGGCGTCCTTGAGCGCCGCGTAGATGTACGCCTGCTGGCGCATATCTTCCGGGTCGGGTTTTGGTAGCGTCGATTCCAGCATACGGGTCACTGGCTTCTTCTCCTTCTTTTTTCGTAGCGGAATTATTGGTTTCTTCAATAGTTGGTCGTCCGTCACGACCGGTCCTTGTTTTCTTTTTCCAGGGGTCACCACGGTTGCAGCTGCCGGCTGCAGTGGAAGCTTTCCACTAGATTGTTAGTTCGCACAGGGCAGTTGTAGATTGAAACTTTTTCAGATATGTTTTGCCATGTATTACGCATATATGACAAACTGTAATACAGCAGGATGATCATCGCACATATTATCAGCAGTACGTTGCAATATTGCGAATGCTTCTTCAAATCTAATGTGCGGCACTAATGGAACTGACATTGCCATTGATATTAAAGTTTTTGGAGCATTAGTTAATCCCAATTGTCGCCATTTGCGCAGTATTGACTGAAAATATTTAATTTTTATTAAAATATTTTAATAGTTTTATTTAATTTTACATACACTGCATATTCATATTACATGTATAGGATTAAGACTGCAATATATAAATAATAAAATATACATATATGTACACCACATATAAATACTCAATATTAATATAATAATTAGTGAATTAAATATCTTACAAGTAGGTTCGAATTTGTTGGCGCAATTTCGAGCTTTCTGTGATCACTTCGAAAAATAAAAGCGATACTTTAAGTATACTTGAATTAGGGGCTTGATTGCGTATCTTGAAACGAGGT
>NW_020227828.1:0-3546 GCF_003070985.1 Temnothorax curvispinosus
TAACTCACCTAGAGGTAGCGCGCTCATCTGCACCGTTCTGCACCGAGAACGGAACTCATTTATGCACCTCATTGTACATACGTACGTATGTATGTGTGTGTTCATATATGTGTATTACCGACAATACGTATTATTACTTACTTTGTTGATCCCGCCTTGTCGCCCTCGTACCGGCCCTTCATGCGCCGGTAGCGGTGCCGTCGTTTTTGCCGTCTCACGACACGTAATAATGGGACGCTTTTTAAAATACGAATATCTTTTTATTGGCTTTGTAGATAGTTCTATAGATAGATAAGCGTTCTCAGCATGGTATGATGGCACGCGTTAGGAAGCGCAGATAATGACAATCAGGAGCCTAATCTGTAAAAAAAAAAAAAAAATAGTAGAAATAACAAGGGTCTGCCTCGAGACATTTTAACAGTCAGATGTCCTACCGCACTGCTACACACAACTTCGATATTGAGTTTTACCTCACGGGTATATATGTCACGCTGAAATCTTTTTTTTTGTTAATTACTTTTGAACAGCTGGCTAGTGCTAATATTTCACGTACATACTCAGAGGTTGCCCCCTAATAAACTGAGAAGCCTATTCTGTAAATGATAACAATATTGTTACGTGCTTTGCGCATCATTTCTATGGTATATTATATCTGCGCAAAGCACGTAATGATGTTAACGTTTACAGAATAGACCTCTCAGTTTATTAGGAAGCAATCTCTGAGTATGTACGTAAAATATTAACACTGGCCAGTCGTTCAAAAGTAATTAACAAAAAAAGATTTCAACGTGACATATATACCGTGAGATAACACTCAACATCGAAATTGTGTGTAGCAGTGCGGTAGGACATCTGACTGCTAAAATACTGCCCAGAGTCCGACCCTTCTTGTTACTTCTACTATTTTTTTCTTTAAATTTTTTTGCTTCCCTTATGGAAAAATACACTCAATTTTTAGTATTAACCGTTAAAAAAACACCATAGAAAAACCCTTAAAATTGGGTGTGATTTCGGACCGCCAATTAAAGGTTAATCATCATTTGAAGGTTAACCTTCAATTGGCGGTCCGAAATCACACCCAACTTTAAGGGTTTTTCTTTGAATGATGGTTAACCTTCAAGTGATAATTAACCTTCAATTAATCTTTAAAAATAATGAAAATATAAACCCTAAAAATATGAACCTTCAAATGAAAGTAACCCAAAGAGAATAAACCCCATATTTAAATGTTCTCAATTTGCTTCCGCCGATAATACATACCCGCAAAAGAGAACATCACCACACACTACGCAAAGTTTAATATATCTGAGATAATTGGTGGAAATAATTGGCACACGAAATAAAACCTTACCAATTCACGAATTTTACAACTGTAGTTGTAAAGCAGCTTTCTGCTGAATACAATTATAATTAGTATAATGCCTGTATATAGGTGCCTATATATAAAAACTTTTTTACTTTCTGTCTTTAATATTTATTTTTAATTATTTAATTTTTTTATTTAATTTAATTATGTTTAAAAAGTAATGGCAAACACGGCAGGTTTGTCTAGAATTCTTAGATAGGTGAGCGACAGAAAGAGAGTTCCTTTGAAGTCAATTTTGTCTTTATTATGTGTAGTTATCTACAAAAAAAGAAAATATGTTGACGTGAAAGAAATTGAGTGAACAGAGCCATAAGAATGAAAGTAGTTCTCAGATCTCAAAATGAATATAAACTCTAACAGAGGCCCTTGTACTTTTTTGACTAATGTCTGTCTTCAAATATGGCGTCCCAATGAGAATCTCTTAAGAGCCCCGCTCGCTGGACCGGACTCCTCGCCTCGATCCTCCCTTTTGGACGCTAGCCGCCGCAGCTCTCCCTTTCCTGGCGGTGAGCTCTCCCTGGTGATCCGACTCTCGCTCGGTTGGTCTCCAGAACACACGCCGCAACGATCAATCTGTCAAGAAAGAGGTAACGGTCTCGACACGTTTGAAGAAACGCAAGCAAGTGCGGCCATGACAAGTGAGGAAAAAAGCGGAGGTTCTTTGAGAGTGGCAACTCGCGCGTCGCGCCATCTAATGTGAAACGATCGGGCGTTGTAAAACGCGAAAAGAATTCAAGCGCAATATTTGAACAAATTATTTAATTTTTAATAAGTCCAATTATTAATATTTATTTTTATAATTCAACTTATTTTTTATTTTGATAAATGTAAATACAAATATCTTATTGTATTAATACTTAATATTAATAATTTAATTAGTTGCTTAATTTAATTTCTTGTTTAATAAATGAGCGGATGTAGTACTGAAAATGTATCTATTATATAATATTTTAATTTTTAAAATTGTCAAATTATAAACAGGAATTTTGTTGTGACTTTTACATTTATAAAGTAACTATTTAATGGAAATAGAAACCTTAAAAAATTAATATTGTAACGCAATTATTATAATGCTCAAATCATAAAATATTTACATTATCCATGTCTGCCAATACAATGTAATTTTTATTCATATTGCATTCTATATAATGGCAATGTTATTATATATTTGACAAGCAAATCAAAATAGCTTCGAATCGATATCGAAATGATGAAATATCGATGTCTTAACAGAAAATACATAATTTGCCTGTTTACAGTCTAGATCGGTCTAGCGCGATGAATGTCACAAATAATTTCTTTTTTTTTTAAATGTCATATAGCACAAACATCAAAATAAGCTTCAAATTTCGAGCAATATTTTAATATGATGCAATATCGATAATTTCGACGTCAATTAGACGTCGATTCGATGGGTCATTTCTCGCTGGGTAGGGCCTAAGTCAAATTTAAAAAAAACCCTATTTTTTATTGTACCATCTTTCTCTATTAATTAATTTGAACAACTTTTGTTCAAAAATTTCTTTTATTTGCCTAATACTCTTTGAAATATTCAAGGAAAACTTGGTAACTTCTTTAATATTTAGCTTATAATATCTTGATAATTGTTTGCCAGAGGAAAAAGTGGTATAGAGGATTTTTTGACTTGATTTTGTCTTAAGAATGTACTGTTGCACTCCAATTTTTTCAAATATTTGTAAACACTCCAAGAAGATGTATATGTCGTAGGTAAATGGTTATTTTAGGAAAATAGATTCTGACTAGGCAAATGCTATCTGCCTGGTCAAATAGTTCTCACCTATTTATTATTGCTATTTTCCTAGTCAAATGCTATTTTCCTAGGCAAATAGCATTTGCCTGAACGCTTTTTAGGCAAATGGTATTCAGCAAAACATGCATTAAAGTAAATCTGAAGAATAGTGGCCTCCTCACCGATTTCGTGTAACTTAAGCTTAATCGACGCGTTTTTGCACGAAACGACCGAATTTGGCAGAAAAAAGTGTCGCTCTGCCGGGCGAAGCGAGATATTAAACGTAAAAGTTGACAAAAATGAGGTTATGATTCCTGTCATATCGACGAGCTGTATCGACTACGAACATGCCCTGTGGCCGCACGCGCATGCAAAAGTGCGCAAATTTGAAACGTATGTATACTTATAATGCATATCACTTACAATTAGC
>NW_020227829.1:0-1494 GCF_003070985.1 Temnothorax curvispinosus
CAGTCGAAGGGACCGGCGCGAAAAGCGATGCTCTTGAAGAAAATCATTTTGTCACGATTGAAAGAGGGGGACAATGTACGAACCCACCTAACGGAATTTTTCGAGGCAGTGGCAAGATTAAAAGAGATCGGTTTGATAGTCAACGAGGAAGTGCTAACAATCTTATTGTTATACAGTTTGCCAGAATTGTTTGGAAATTTTCGTTGCGCTATTGAGACGCGAGATGAGTTGCCAGATCCCGAGATATTGCGAGTGAAAATACTTGAAGAATACGAATCGCGAAAAGCGAGCGACAACAATACAGAGCAGAATGTTATGTACTTCGAGAAGGTCAAAGTTTCGTCAAAACACGCGTGTGCCACATGACAGTCGTGAAGATTCGAGGAATGATAAAACCGAAAGCCAAGCAAGTGCGGGTCAAAGAAAACTTAAATGTTTCCGTTGTGGTAAAACCGGTCATATTGCCAAAAAGTGTCTGGCAAAGTATCCTGCGAATTTACAAGTGAGTGCACGACAGGTGGGAGACAATGACAATGAATCGGTGAATTCGGAACGAGCGCGCAGGGACACGGCGATGCTGAACACAGTTGAGACGGTATTATTTAATCGCGAAAGCGTAAATGGTGTAGAATGGTGCTTGGACAGTGGGTGCACTGCACACATGTGTACTGAAAAGACAAAGTTCGAGAAAATCGAAAGTGTGTATAAGACATTGAATTTGGCGAACAGTGAGTCAACGAATATAACGGGCGCGGGAAACGTGCGAATGGCCGTGAGTAATGGTAAACAGGAGACAAATGTAAACTTTGAAAAAGTATATTACGTGTCGGATTTACGTACAACGTGTTATCGGTGTCAAAAATAACGGATCGCGGATATGAAGTACATTTTCGTGAAAAAGGCGCGACCGTGACCGGTGAGCACGGAGAAATAATTTTTCGAGCAGATAGAATCGGAAATTTGTATTATGTGCGAAGAGACAAAAACCCGATAAATGAAAACGATGCGGCGAGAAAAGGAGAGAATGTGGTGATGTCCGTGAATCATACTGAAAGTGAGATCGACGAGTGGCATTCAAGTTGGGACATTTAAACGAACGAGACTTAAAAAACATGGCGAAAAGCGGAGTTGTGCATGGTTTGAAACCACGGTCGTATACACAGGTCGCGAAACTCCCGTGGTGGGGGTATGCTTCTTAATGTAACGACCTGTGCTTCACAGATCGTCCGCTAGCCGCGAAGCGCTGCGATCGTATGGTAAATGTGAAAACAATAGGTATATATGTATATATAGCTTAAAATTACTTGCTTATAAAGTTTTTTTTAAATGACAAGAAGACGTTTTATTATTTACATAAATTGTATAAATAATGTAAAAATTACGGAAATTATTTGTATAATTTAAATTTTATTTAATAACACCAAGCTTTAATAACACTAAAAGCATCAATTATTCTTGAAGGATTGAAAGTTTCGTAATGGTTGAAAAAAAATG
>NW_020227830.1:0-3126 GCF_003070985.1 Temnothorax curvispinosus
ACAAAAGTCGTTTTTGTTCGACCCGACTGGCCAAATAATAAATATATTTAAATTTCACAACGTTTCAACCGCATTTTCGGTCCTTCTCAAGTGATTCATCAAGCTGTGCATCCTCAAAAACCGCGTACAAAATATCAATTACGTCGCTGACATCGTGCCCTAACCACATCATGCACGCGTAAAGCTAAAAAAGTGAAATAAACTCGCGATAGTCAAAAAGATAAAAACGCTCAGAAGTCATAAAATAAAAAGTAAGAATACAATTAAATAAATAGTAGAGTTAAAAATAGTTAAGTTATAAATAGTTAAGTTATAAATAATGTACAAAGTAAAAAGTAAGGCTTACATATTATGTGCGTCAAAACGGAAAGTGAGAACGGTAGCACAGAACGAAGAAACGTCGCAAGCCATAACTGCGAACACATCAGTACAGCGTGACAGACGAAGTCATACTAAATGACTGATACATAACAAATAAATAGATGTGTTCACAGGTGGAAACGAGCAGAACAAAAGTGTAAATTAAGTGACGCCAATCAAACGGTTGTAATTCGCGGGCAGACTTTCTGTGTCCTTTTGGAGATTGATTGCGCTATCACATTTTTTAATAAAAAACATCTCAGAGATTTCACGTTTCTTAAAGTGTCGCTCCTTATATAAAATTTTTGGTTGTTGCCAATTGAAATCGTGGTTATGCGTGAGACGGTGCTTACTAACTACAGAATGATTATCGATGTTCTTCCGAATATCACAAAAATGTTCCTTAACCCGTGTCTCTAGGTGCCTTTTTGTTTGACCAATATATGCAGCGTTGCAATTAGCACAATCAATCTCATATATCAACTCCGTTTGCTTAAGATTAGGTAGCGTATCCTTCCCCCTTTTTATAATGCAATCCAACCTTTTCGGAATGGTGAGGAGAACCCTGAATTCTGCATCGCGCATTGTACGGCCAACACCGTCACTAAGGCCCTTAATATACGGAATAGTAATAAACTTTCGAGGATCCTGGGCTACATTGTTACTGCTAGATCTATTATTATTATTATGACGTGTCTGTAGCTCGTTAAGTCTGATATTAATGTACTTGTTAATTAATTTTATTGGATAACAATTATTAGAAAGAATCTTTTTTATTTCGATTAAATTAGACTTATGAAAACGTACGTCAGATAAAAGAATAGCTCGGTCAACAAGATTACGTATAGTATTAATTTTGTATTTGAGAGGGTGATTTGAAAAATAGTTTATGTATCGCCCCGAAAAGGTCGGCTTTCGGTACCAATTCGTAAGCAACACAGTCCCCTCTCGAATCACTATTGTGTCAAGAAAACTAAGAGAATTATTCTTTTCTATTTCAAATGTAAATTTTAATCTGGTGTGATAACTATTGAAAACTCTAAGTAACTCGTCAATACCAGATCTAGGAACAATCGCGAAAATGTCATCAACATATCTTTTAAAAAAGGAAATATGAAAACTAAGCAATTGCAAACAATGCGTCTCAAGGTCCTCCATAACCATATCCGCCAAAATCGGAGAGAGAGGGGAACCCATCGGACTTCCGAAGATTTGTTCATATATTTGACCATTAAAAGAAAAACTAGTGGAACTAAGAATCAAGTCCACAGCTGACAAGAATTGAGGACGGCTGAGCTTCGTCTCTTTAGAGATGTGATTCCACCTCCGTTCGATCGCTTTCAAAACAAGGTCTTTAGGGATGTTAGTGAAAAGAGACGCGACATCCAAAGAGATCAAAACATCATCCTCCCCAATCCCTACGTCACCAATCAATTCAACAAAGGACCAACCGTCCTTAATATATGACTCCGGTTTAGGGACAGATTTTTCTAAGATGTTGTGTAAAAAATAAGCCATGTTATATAGTGGACTCCCTAAAGTAGAAACAATAATTCGTAATGGTGAGCCATCCTTGTGAATCTTCGGAAGTCCGTAACAACGTGGGAGGTTCCCATTAGTACAATTCAAATGCCTAAATAATTGTTCGCTGATAATGCCCTTGCTAAACCAAGACTTTGCCAAAATATTAATTTTAGATGTTATCCGTCTAGTGGGATCATTTTTAAGTTTTTTGTAAGTCAAACTATCATTAAGCAAATCAATCATCTTATTAACATAAGTATTTCTCTCCAAAATAACTGTGACTTGGCCCTTATCAGCCCTGGTAACAAGAAGATCATCATTATCACAAAGAAATCTTTTGCAAAATTTAAATTCTTGTAATATAAACCTGTCGATGTAGTTAGTGTGTTTATTTTTGCGCAAAAATTTAAACAGAGAGTTAGAAATACGGTCACGTGCTTCATCAACAATATCATCGGGAATTTGATAAATATTAAATTCGAAGTTTTTAATTATGTCGACAACAGAATTTACACGATCTTTCTTGTTTTTTGTATCGATAGGGAGAGCAAACCTATCGCCGAGACTAAGGAACTTAAAAACTCTCTCAGGGATTTGCTTGTTACTCAAATTAATGATCCATTTTTTATAGTCAATATTAACAAGGGAATTAATTATTGGATTTTGTGTGGACATAACAGAATCGAACTTATTAATTAACCTTAATTGTGTTTTGCGGTCGTGGGTACGGAGATAATTAGTATTAAACATAAAAAAGTTGTTAATTAAATATTGCGGTAAGCGCTCGCGAAGCTGGTTCTCAACTCCAGTTATCGTAGACCGCAAAAAACATAAATTGATATTGGCATCACTAATCTCAAAGTTGAGAAGCTTTAGCTGTATACGTTTTTTAAAAAGTGTAAATTCATGTCTAACCCTGTTGCTATGTAGTTCAATGTTTAAACGTAGCCGGTGCAAGTGTGGGGGTAAGACGTCAGATCTCCTACAGCGGAGCAAGAATTTCAGCTGCTGGTTTGCTGAGATAGTCTTGATTTTGATGTTAATCCAAGATTTCAATAATAGCGTGGTCTCTAGTCCAAACTGTCTAGTAACAGTATTAAAAAATCCTTCGTCACGATGAAACACCATTTCTCTGGTCCAAGGTGTGTGGTAAAAACAAAATAAGAAGCTTTCTTCGCCAGTAAATAAATACAAAACAAAAGTCGTTTTTGTTCGACCCGACTGGCCAAATAATAAATATAT
>NW_020227831.1:0-10753 GCF_003070985.1 Temnothorax curvispinosus
CTGATCAACGACGTCCACAAATATTATCGTACGTCGTGTGTTATTTTCGTGCGGCCTGACAATTACGGTGAGTATACTTATTATAGATACCGGGAACAGTTTCCGATTATCATTTTTCACACTGCACTTTCGCGAACTTTCGAACAAATATTGAATCATCATTTCACGTGCAAATTATTTCTATACGGTATTATTTATTTAAACATATTTTTAGTTTTTCAAAAAATTATTTTTTTTTTATTTATAATTGTTACGGATTTAAATTGAATAAAATGTAATTAAATAAGAAAAAATTAAGTCACTTTTTTCTAACTTTTATCCTTGAAGGAATTAAGGCTCAACTTCTGAATAGCCCCTACTTCCGAATTTTATGAAACTTGCAGCAATTGTTGACCATTAGAGGACACGTTCATATCATAAAAAATTTTTTACGGAAACAAATAGGAACGGAGAAATTGGCATAAAAAATTTAAAAATTTGATTTTAATTTATAGACAATCTAGTGGTTGAATTTTGATGAAAGTTGTGGAAATAGTATTCTGATCGGCAGGAATGCTTGGACATTTTGATATGTATATGACATATATGTATATGTATATGTATATGTATATGTATATGTATATTATGTCCAGGGATTTCTGCCGGTAGAGTGTACATGTATGAACAAAGGAAAGTCTTTTAAAGCAGTAAATGGAAATTTTAAAGCAGTGGAAAGAGCACGCATGTACTTTGAAGGCACACTATGTGTCTAGTTTAACAATAGTGGAGCCCCCCGCAGGGGAGTGGAATCTACTGCCTCCACGCATACACTTTTCACGCGAGACGAGTTGTCACATGGGTTTATGGTGTGTTTTACGAGCTCGTTTATATAAGTAGAGGTGGTATTAAACAAGATGAGTTAGTCGATCATCTGTGTGAATATTTGTGGCAATATACAAATTATTCATTTGTATTGTATTGCATCGTATTTTCTTTGTTCATGTATGTACATACTATTTTGACATATGTATTAGTCATTTATGCCTTTTAATACTCAACATAACTGTTATATTTCTCAAACTTGTTTTGTTAATAACTTCTGAATAAATAACGAGCGCGGGCTGAAACCTTCCGAAGGTCACTTAGGAGGGTGACCTTGACAACATATAATACTAAAATATCAAGGTCATCCAATGTGACCCCCTCCATGTAAACAATTACCCAATAGGTAATCATACAATTTACCATTTGTATATTTTTAATTTCACCGTTCCTATTTGTTTCTGTACAAAATCCTTTATAGTGTGAGTGTGTCCTTTAATCTGCAAGTTTCAGTTAATTTGGAAATAGGGGCTAATCGGAGGTCTTACCGAAATTAAATGAAGTTATGATTTAGAGAGCATTTATAATTCTAACAACAAGTAAAATATAATACTATCTTCGATGCGAATATTACAGATTTGAACATGACGACATTGGTGCATACGTGGTCGCGCGAATTCTCATGGCACCAAGTCATGACCGTGACCATAACTTTCTCGGATCTGACAAGTGAGTACAACAAGTACGGGAAAAATGTCACGCGGCCGTTGTTTGTCGTTCTCCTCGACACCGAGGAGACCATGGTCGAGTTCGCCGAGACCACGAGGAGCATAAAGCCCATCTCTTTTTCCTTTTGGCTCGTTATGTTTCTTCAGCGTCCTGGAAATCCTCTCGAGGAACACTGCAGACATCCTACCGATAACGTATTCAACGTGGACTTCAGCACCCAGATGCTGGTTCTCTGCTATGCTCGCCCGATTCTAGTCGAGTGGTACGCCATTCGCGATAATCGCACCAGAACGTATGACCTGGCCTTGTGGTCCCCCGATAGAGGTTTACTTTTAAGGACGCGAAAGTCCCTCTACGCTAGAAGAAGCGACATGTTCGGCGACGTTGTACGCGTGGCGTCTGTAAACGTAAGTTTTTCGCTCTTCCTCGACCTCCGTTGTGCGTTGCTTCTTTTGCGAATCGGAAAATGGTCGTGAGCGACGACCTTCTAGAAAATAATCGCCTTGAAAGAAAATTATCTCGCAATTTGTCACGAAATCGATATTAGAACGATCTGAACGATTATTACGATTAACCCTTAACGATGATTTATAGATCTCGCGTATGTAGACTCCTATGTAGACTCGAGTAAATTGACTTTGACAATTCTGTTGATTTATCCACGAAGAACTCGCCGTGGACCTCGCAGGAGAACGGTACGGTCGGCGGGTTTTTCGGTCTGTTGCTGATAGAGCTCAGCAAAGTGATGAACTTTACGGTGGAGATTCTGGATCCGGTGCAGGGATACGGCAGCTGGAGCAAAGAGAAAAAGGTGTGGACAGGTGCGATCGGCCAGTTGGTGGCCAACGAAGCCGATATCGGCATCTCCGGATTTGTGATGACGACTGACAGACAAAACGTCATCGACTATACAATACCATTGATACGCTCGCGATACAGTCTTTATTTTAAGGAGCCTAACACAGCCTTGGTGGAATGGTCTTTATACTTAAGGGTAATAATTATCTTTATATCAACAGTACCTGATAAATTAGTATTAGGTGTATTAATAGTAGACATGCATCATTTAATATATGTATTACATATGCCTATGTTAATTATTTTGGCTACAATTGAAGGGGTAAAAACCACAGTGGTATAAGTCAAATTTTTCAAAATATTTGATTTATCACTGTAATTTTTACCCCTCTAATTGTACAATGATAGAAGTTTAAAACTGCACAAAGACTTTAATCATTCTGTTCATTTATAAAATTAAAAACGCAATTACTTAAGATTCTTTAATTACATCTCTGGGAAAAGTGCATTGAGCAAAAAATTGTGTTAAGATAATTTATGCTAAAGATTCACGGTAACAAAGTGGAATAAATTTGCTGCTTTTTTTCACCGATAAATGTTCCAGGCATTCAGCTCTATAACTTGGATAGCTTTATTAATGATAATAATAACAGCTTCTATTCTATTGACTATCATGAAGACAAAAGGATACTTTTCGATGAACTTGATGTTCGAAAACTATATTAATGTTTGGGGGATTTATTGCCAGCAAGGTTTGTCAGGTAACGTTTACTAGAAACATTCAATATTTGTCTGGCATAATATTTTCGAGTTATTAGTCACGTTTTAAGCAATTGTGTGTGATGCATTGATATGTGTCAATATATGCTAATAAGTCAATATATGCCATGTATTATATATAGAGGAAAGTCCCCTATTATGAGATAGGCTTTTAATAAGCGATAGCGAGGAGTTTCTATTAAACTAATAGGTTCTATTTGTTGGTTTCATCACGAACTTATTGCCCTTAAAGTAAAACCTGTTTAGTGGAAAATTTATTATTTGATCGTGCGTACACTCGCTTTCTATATTTTTCAATTCTGCTCATAAACTTCCGTCAATCACGCAAAATATATGTGGTGTCTCTTAATAGGGGACTTTCCTTTACATATATATGTAAATTTGACACCATAATAATAATGCACATTTATATTTTATGCAAAGAATTTCCCAGCGAGTCATCGATGAGACTGGCTTTTCTCTCGATTTTTGCTTCGTCGATAGTAATTTTGGCCATCTATTCCGCCTCATATATCAGCATTCTAGTGCTCTGTACGCCCAAACTGCCTTTTTCCACTCTGGAGGGTTACGTTAAAGATGGCTCTTACAAATTAATTGTGTTGCAAAATAGCGCCGAGTACGACTATCTTAGTGTGAGCTCGCCATTATTTAAAGCGCGGAAATTATTCTTGCGCAACAGTAATTTGTCAGTCACAGTAATTTCGATTGAAACACTCGCAAATAAAAGCCCAGTCTCGTGATTGTATTAGTTATTACATGACATACACAATAAATATTAATAATTTAGTAATTTTCTTGTAGAGGTAATTTTAAACGTTAGAGAATTTAATTTATATTGTTCTTAAATTCTTTTGCTTCCTCATAGAGGAAGCTTTTTTTGTATTTTTATAATGTAAACATTACTGGCGAAAATTCTAAGGAAGAGACATTTTATTCCGACTACAACTGGGAAAAAAATATTTTTCTTCAAATTATGCTTTCTCAAATTTTGTAGCATCTCAAGGATCCCGTTTTCTTGCAAATGTACGAACTGCTGGAAGAAAAGCATTTATTACCGCTATCAACGATGGAGGGATTCAAGCAAGTTAGCGTTATTAGTTAATTAATGAAATCAACGACGTTAAGTTTCATTAAGTTATCCATTTTCATATCAATTCTTACGCAGCTCTGCGAGAGAAACAAGTTAGCGCTTTACACGACGGAGATATTTAAAGAGTTTAAAATTATACCGTGTAGAGTCGTATATATTGAGACCGGAAGAATCGTCAATGCGGCGATAGCTCTAACGAAAGGAAATCCTTACACTGGCCTCATGAATTACCAGTAAGTCCAAATGTATATATTTATTTACAAAGATATATTTTATTATTTAATATACATTTATTAATTGTTTAGAAAACTGTCATCTTTTATTGTACTACGTAATTGTCTGATGTTTATAAGTTGAGTGTTTGTTGATGCACATAATAAATCGATGAATTTTATTAATATCATTAATTCTTGAAAATATAATTTTTAATAACTTTTAAGGTATAAATTTCATATATTTGATCTTATAAATATTTATCCAAGGATGCAAGAATATCGTTAAATTTTAATGTCGTTGAAATCACAAAATTACAAGAAATGTATTATATTCAGATAGAACTACTTTTACGACTGCTTTTCTCTCTTCAAGAATAAATACTCTAAATATCTTTTCACATTTTTCAGCTTGCGGAGATTTCAGGTTAATGGCGTTATAAGCAAATTGAAGAACAAATATGTTATACGAGATAATCCGAGGGAGGAACTTTACGGTTGGGTCGAATTAAACGATGTAACGCCAGCTCTGGCAATGGTGGCGGGCAGTATGGTTCTGGCACTTTTTATCTTAATAATCGAGAAAGTGTATTATTCGTCTAAAACTTGATCTAAGAACAACAATCCGAGAAGAAATCCTGGCAAGCCGCAAGGCAATAATCAGATCCAAACAAAAATGCCTGATTTTTTGGTCAGGACCGAGTCAGGTAATCTAAATATGGCCCTGATCCGAAAATAACGCAGCGCATGATCAAGACATGAGGATTTTAATCGTGTAAGGTGCTGAAAAGGTTACCTGATACAGACCAAGTGAGGACAACGTATGTGATCCTTATAGTTTCCTTACATTTAGATATCGCATTAACCCTTTCGGTACGGAGAATGACTATAGTCACCGCAGTCTATTATTATACGTACTGCTCACTGCGCCTGAGCGGGGACTATAGTCACTGTCCACAAAGCTGTTTACTGCGGCCGAGCAACTTGAAATGTTAATTTGAAATGCTTCTGTTGATAAAGTTTTTAAGTTGTTTTTGTTATTGAGTTTTGTTACATATAATAATTGAAGGCGTTGAACATCGAGTGCCTATAATAGCTCTCTCGGTCGAATCGCGTATGTCGGCGAATCGACGCTCCGTCCACTGCACTGAAGGCCCGTTCGCGTCTCGGTCGCCCCGTACCGAAAGGGTTAAGGGATAAGCCGATAAACTAGTGATAGAAATGTAATTGGCAAAAAATGGTAAAAGCAATATTCCAAGATTCACCGGCAAGTGCTGGAAATCTACAGTACACGTTAGCGTTGGCAGTGAATTTTGGAACACAGCCGTAGTTTAATCGAATTCTTACCACAGTTTCAACTGTGTTGTCACACGAACTTTAACGTCGTGATCAGCTGCCATATTGTGAGGTAGATTATTCGCACATGTGAAATGGCAGGATCCTCAGCACCTACAATCATGTAGTTTTTTAAAAGAAACTAAATATTAAAGAATAAAACTGAAATATATATATTCGTAACCACACACACACACACACACACATTAATCATTACAGTAGAAATAAGAAAACCGATTGTAAACTGAACTTCTTCAGTTGATAATTGAATAATCGTTCTATTCGTATTTACACCACTGTAAAGTATTATTATCATTAATATAATACTGATATATACTATTATTAATGGAGGAACATATGATGTATATAATAAAAATAAGAAAGAAAGAAGAAAATCTCCTTTTAAAATATATATTTAACTTACTTCGCGTTTTGCTTATGGAACATAAATGGCAGTCGTCGTTGATTCACTGTCAAAATGACAGTTTTCCCTAAATAATACAATAGAAGTCTAGAAAATAATTAAATTCTAATCGAAATCCATTTTGAGACGTTCCGTAATACGTATCCTGAACCCTTCGGGGTACTGAGCCCCTCCACCATCTGCAAGGTCGTATCCAATGGGAGAGGATTATCACGGGAAAAAGCTATGTATTTTTCGGTACACAAAAAATGAGCACCAAACGCACGTAAGTAAAGCGTCGCTGTTACAAGACAATTATTGTCCGTAAATACATCGTGACGGGAAGACACAATTTGGTGCAAAACTTATTGTACGGCATTCCCAAATTTAAGTTAGGAAAACGCTAATAATTATGTCATAATTGTTATAATCACACGATACTTTGCGTTCCCAAAAATGCGACGCGACGAACCGCTTAGACGATTGTCGGCGATTTAAAGTCACGTTTCTTTGAACGTGGCATTGCTGTGTTAACATACAGTTGCTTTCCACGTCTCTCGATTTTTACTTTCGGTCTTCAAACTGCTGGAGCACATCACTGCATCGAAGTCGCACCCCGTTTGGGGGTTTATCGCCGGCGAGGAACCATATACGACAGCTTTGTATCCCGAAAATAAGCACGTTTGTCGCTGGTACGAAATATTTATAATATCATAAAACATATATCAATTGAGTATTTTATCAGATGTATTATACTTAATTACGGCAGCACACATGAATGTGTGTGACTCGCGCTGCTACCTCTTTGCTTGAGCGTCGCCGCAAGAATGGCGCGGCAAGGTGTAGGCAGAGATGCCAGGACTATAGGTGGCGATAAGTCGAGGACAATCGCGTTATTTCGCGTAATTATTATAAATATAAACGTGCTACGACTAAAAACCTCGTCAGTGCTGCTACGCGTGGACGTTGCGTCGTCGACGAGAACTTGGAAATAATTGCATTTTTTTAGTATGGCACATAAGCGGTGCGTAAAATAACAATAAAATATAGTTATTGACAGAAGAATCTGAAAAAATGCAATTGCGATTAAACGATTAATTTTAGTCGAGGTAATATAAATACGTTTGTGGCTAGTACTAATTGATTTATAAATTAGAATTATCGGAGAAGGCAGCTTTGTGACTCTGAAACAGGAAATATTAAAAAATGCCGATGTCAATAAAAGTAACGATATTAATTCTCTCTGATTGAATGACGATATTAACAGTCACTATTTTTTTGCATTAACATCGCTCATATACTACCACTGTGTGACGATTGTGGCGCAAAGAAATGTGCGTTGGGCTAGTGAGCCGCAGATCCGGGTTCAAATCCGACCAAGAGTTATTGGTTTTTATTCGATTTCTTTATATTTGGAGAAAAAATTTCGAACACGAAAGTCACAAATGCCCGAAGTGCCCCAACACGTAAAAAGAAAGGATGTATTATCCGCTCACATGTCATAGCGCATATAATCGCATTGTCTTAGACTTTTAGAGTGTCCGCTATAACATGTGATCGGACAATACATCTCTTCTTTTTACGTGTTGGGGCTTTTATCGGGCATTTGTCAAATACATTATCAGCTTGACAAAACAATATAATCGCATTATATTGTTTTAATGTTCTGCTAACATGATCGGGTGGTGTATTTTTTCTTTTATTTTTTTAGGGCGCAGTGTGGTCTAATGGCAAAGGTGTCACAATCGTATGACTGCGAGGACTCGGGTTCGAGTCCATCTGACCACAGTTGGAATTTTAATATTTTGTTTTTCACAGAAGTAAAGAAAGACGTTAATCTGTTGTTTTTTTTTCACACGTAGCAACTGGGCACTGCTACGTGTGACATGAGTAAGAAAAAGAGGGATCCAGGTGTATATGTATCATATGTTTTTCAAAGTATAAATAAAACTAAAAAATTTAGTATAAATAAAACTAATATAAATTAGCAAGTCTACAATGTTGTGAAATCAACAAGGCCGATTATTCGCACGGCAGTCATCATGCTGAATCATTTTTCGCACCATGATGATTACTTGGCGAATTTGATGATCGCCTGGAACTCTCTCCGGTCGCGGGTCGATCGATGAATCACATTAAACTGTGAAAGTAATCCAGAGCTGTCCAGAAAGCAATAGCACAAACAGATATGACATATATGTATATATAAAATACAGTATCAGCTTGACATATTGCTCTCTGTATTTTTCTTGAACGTTTTTATAATCGATTATAGCTTGAAGATAACTATTGCTCGCAATCCGCAACAATGAGGCTGCTGCTGTGATTCGTTCAATTATCTAATTTGTTTTTTTTAAATTTATTTTTTAAAATTTGGACAATAGTTCTATGCATTTCATGTATCGTTACATATTATTTATACATACATATATGTAATATAATAATATATAATATATACACATATTTCTTTGATTTTTACTGAATACCGCAATGTCATTTTGTCGAAATAAATTGGATTAGACATATAATAATATAATATGTAATAAAAAAAAAAAAAAAAATACACAATAAAATATAATATGTAAAATATCCGATTTAAGTTGAAAAAAATGATTTTGCGATTTTCAAGAGAAATGAAGGAAAATAAATTATGCTGTCCATCAACCGGCACTTCACAATGTATAGTCTGACAAGTGCATGTTTAAAATGCGATCTGTCGATCGTTTCAAATCGCAATTTTCTAATGGTGTTGATATCGGTCGGTGTGTACGCTCGCGGAATATACACCTAATGTTGCATTATAAATTTTAATGTGCACTTTCCGTATGAACGTGCTCAGGGTCGGACACGAACGTCGATATTTTTAAATTCGTGATGGGCGTAAAGTCAACGATTTTTTTTGCGTAGTAGAAATTTCGCATCGCACTTACCATTCGCTTTCGTATCGTCATACGATCAATGATTCACATCGGTGCAAATGTAATCTAAGAATTAATCGCGCTTAGCAATTAATCAATATCTCTGAACATGTTTATTATTTGAGATAAATGGAATGTTTAATTACTTTTAGAATACTTAATAAAAATTTTATTTATTGTAAACTGTAATGTTAA
This sequence comes from Temnothorax curvispinosus, assembly GCF_003070985.1. Taxonomy (NCBI): domain Eukaryota; kingdom Metazoa; phylum Arthropoda; class Insecta; order Hymenoptera; family Formicidae; genus Temnothorax; species Temnothorax curvispinosus. The sequence goes on from NW_020227831.1 coordinate 9,262, forward strand.
CAGCCGGAGAAGACCTCGCGCTTAATTAACTGCGTATACTTCCAGATCTCGCATTTTATTATTCAACATGAATATTAAGAAGATATCGTTGATTCTTAATTTATACCGACAGCGCAAGGAAGGAGAGCGATTAAAGCCAATTAATATAAGCCCGTTTGATCGGTCGCAATTTCCACGTCGCAGAATCACCGCGATTATGTTATCTGAAACGCTTGATATGTATCTACGTCCCTGCATTTACCCCGCGTATTACTGCAACCGGGAGACATTTGTCCTGCTAAGCGGAAGTTTTACCCGTTTAGTTGATCTGCCCGGTCTATCGCGCTGTAAACTTCCCTCGATTGATCCTCCAACGGTGAACAAAAAAAATGAAATTGTCGCTTTGTTCGGCGTTTCTGTTGCTTTTCGTTCTTTTCGACACTTCGGCAAGGAACATTTACTTCAACGTCAACGTCTTTGTCGACGTGATACTGAGCGTCCGAAGACAATATACCGCGGCGTCCGTTATATTCACCCATCCTGGAGACCAGTACGGAGATTACGGGGGTCAGTTCGAAATATCTTCCAAACGGCACAGTATTATTATTGCTGACACACATGTATATCCGTTATACAGGGAAAAAATGATTAGTCTAATTGGAATAATCTTGGTTAATTGAATATATTGTGCTCTTGTTTTAATTTTAATAAAACAAGTGTTTATTTCATTAATATACTGTTATTAAATTAATAAGATTATTTCCAATTAGAGATCTAATGCTGTTAATACAACATTATCTTCTTCCATGTATAAATATATTAACACATTGTATGTCTAACATGTTTTGTACATTTATGTACGCCCAGTAGAATTTGCATTATCATAAGCATATAATAATAAGATCCCGTGCAATATGATTAAATAAGACTGTATCCTCACGGGTACTTTTGAATAGCGTATCTTTTACTTTACATTTTACATTGTTATTTAGCTATTTATTTTATTTAACATCCAAAAAAATCGTGAAAAACATCTGAAAGCGCATGATTATTGTAAATTTCAGTAATTTAAAAAATACAAATTATATTGACTATTTTGTTAAAAGATTCTCTATAATTCTAGTAAAAGATTATACGAAGTTTTTTTTTCTTTAAAAAACTCGAGAGAGTTCTCCAGCGTTTCTAATATCCGAGGTTGTTGAGCTGATTTCGGAAAATCTTCGCTGTAGATTTACAAATCACACATCTGATACATAAGAGCAGCCGCTTGCTGAGCCGACGTTACATAATGACTGCGGACATGCACTTCAAAATGTTACGGACGTCACTCAGGTACTACCGACAAGTAGTCCACCCTATCATCGTCGTCATTTTACCCGATTTCGAGGCGTATCTGGACTTCGCGGAGGCAACCAAGACCTACCCCATGTCCTTTCCGGTGTGGTTCATGCTGTTTCTCTACACGGGACAACGGTATCCACGACTACTGCCACGAGCCGGTCAGCAATCCCTT
>NW_020227832.1:0-4519 GCF_003070985.1 Temnothorax curvispinosus
AGACAATGAAGTGTCAAATGAGAATAATATTTCTATAGAAGAAAAAGACAGTGATGCTTTTCTAATTGAATTATACAGAGAACGACCATTTCTGTACAATAAAGGACACAAAGATTTTAAAAACATAATAATTAAAGATAATGCTTGGAAAGAAATTTCTAAAATCATGCAAAATAAAAATTATGGTAAATATCAAATATTTTTAATTAATATCTTTTATTATGTCTTATTGCTAATATATATTATGCTAATTATAATGATAAAATCTCAACATTTTTACAGGCAACTTATATACACCTGATTATTGTCAAACTAGATGCACATCTCTAAGAAATCAATATAATCGTGAGAAACGAATAATAGATAGTCAATATAAGAGTGGAAGTGGTGCTTCAACTCATAAACCCTTTGCATTTTATACTCAATTATCTTTTCTTGACAATTATATCAAGAGACGAAGGTTTATAATGATAATTGCTTAAAAATCCGTATTTTAATAGTATAATATGTATATATACTTATATATTCTTATATTTTCAGAACATGCAGTAATATAAAACCAAATAAAGCTTCAACATCTACATCATCTTTAGAACTGTCAACAAAAATTCCAAAATTTAGTTCAAATGAAGTATTTGATACCAAAGAAAAATCAAGTCATTCTATGCACGAAACAGAAGATAATAATTTTAATGGTGAAAATAATAAAGAAAATATTTTAGAAGATACTCGTGAAACACACGTAACACATAAACACAACATTGACAAAGATTCACCATCAGTCGTATTACATACAAAACCTAAATCTAAAAAAAGTAAAATCGATGAAACAAAGGAATTAGACAATATGTTTACATCGGTTAGCCAGAAAATCATGAATGTTTTAGATAACAAACGTGAAAACAATAATGAAGACGAAGCATTTGCACAATTTATTGTTGCTCACTTGACAAATCTTCCACAATCTGAGAAAAATATAAGAAAGAAAATGATAACAGATGCTTTATTTTCTTCACTATAAAAAATTTAAAATTTTTTGTTTTTAATAATTTTTATTTTTTTCATAAAATATTTTTATTTTTTATTACAGAAGTATTTGTTATTACAATATGTGATACATTACTATATGTGATATTGGAAAAAAGACTGTTTCTTTTAAGTAAGATTTTAAGTTTAAAATAATATTTTCAGTATAAGAAAGTATGAGAAATATTTTCATATTTAAAATATGAAAGAGAAAATGTTAACAGATGCTTTATTTTCTCTACTATAAAGAATGTAATATTTTTTGTTTGTAATCATTTTTATTTTTTTCATAAAGTATTTTTTTTTTATTACTGAAGTATTGTTTAATACAATATGTGATACATTACTATATGTGATATTGTAAAAAGGACTGTTTCTTTTAAGTAAGATTTTAAGTTTAAAGTAATATTTTTAGTTACATTGTTTTTTAAATCTAATATAATTTTATTATTTAGTACGCAAAACAATATTTTTGTTTAAGATTTTTTATTTATGTGATAGGTGATCTTAGATAGATGATAGATATGTGATAGATGATCTGATATGTGCATGATTTGTATGTGTTAATTAATAGTTCTAAAGCACTTTCCTTATTAACTATGTTTATTATTTAATTGCTTCATTTGTATACCTTTGTAATGTATATCTTGCTAATTATATAATTATTAGATACAAAATTCGATTTGTGGTATTTGTTTTTATTTACATATATCTTTATTACTAGATACACATCAACTTAGATTAACTTTAAAGCTTTATTGTAAAATTCTAACATTATAGTTGAAACATTATGCCGTATGACTAAAGACAAATACAATAAAAACAAAATATATAAATGACTTTCATTAATAAATAAAAATAATAATTAATAAATGTAGGTAATACTATGTGCATTAATATTTTGTTTGTAACATTTCACTATAAAGAAACCTTTTCTTAATTGCTGCAATGTATAAACTTTCAGTAAATAAAGTTAATTAGGTTGTAGAAATTAATATTAATTGATCTAGCAGTAAGGAGATAATTGGTATATAAACTTTACATATAACAACATGCAAAATCGGTACGACATTATTGTCAAACTCTAATTATATATAAAACAAGAACTATATATATATATAAAGATTCTAACTTTATCTTATTCATTTTTTTACTTAAGTAGAGCTCAGTTTAGAAATTATGTTGTCAAAAAAGTGCTAAAAAATATCAAGCTATATAATTCTTGAACACATTCTTTTTTCATATTAACATTTTATTAGAAAGAATAAGATTAAATAAATAACTAAAAATTAAATGTATGTGTATAAAAACCATTATTTTTATAATATTATTAAATATTTTCACCATATGTTCCTCTTTGCACGTAATCGTATTGCCACGGTACTTCTCCTTCAGGTGATATAAAATATTTACACAATGTGTCTCTTTGTTTCGAAGCAGAAGATACGGTTTCATTATAACATAGGTTTTCCGATGAAGACAACCACTGCATTTCCTTTATAAATAAAAATAACATGGTTAATTAAATTTATAAAATATACAGTAATTAATATTTTAATAACAATATTATATACACATAATGTATCTGCATTTATTTAATTATTTTATTATATTAATTATTAATATTAAAATTTTTTTAATTTATCAAAAGTTTAAACATAAAATTAAGTTATATATATTTTTTTTAATGCAGAATACAAATATTTAAATGTTTATTTTACCTGATTATTTGTATCGTTTTCAAGAAATTCAGTTGTGCTATATAACTTTAGTTTACAGCGTTCTTCTTCAACCATTACAAAATTATGTAAGCAAAGCGATGCTGTTGTCATCAAATCGGCTGTTTTTGGCAGCATACAAATGGATTGTCGAAATATTCTCCATCTATTGGAAAATATTCCAAATGCGCTTTCGACTGTTCGCCTAGCCCGAGAAAATCTATAATTGCATATTTTTTGTTCTTCATTTAAGTTTCTTCCGGTATATGGCTTCATAATTCTCGTATTTAATGCAAAAGCATCGCCTGCCAATAAAAAAGTTGGTGTACAGATCTGACTTCCAGGTAATTTGAACGTTCCCTTTGGTAGATTTAAATTTTCATTTTTGAAATTTCTCCAATTAATGCATCGTTAAAAATTCCGCCATCGCTGTTACCACCGTATGCACCAACATCAACTAACGTAAATCTATATACATGGTTTGCCACTGCCATCAAAACAATACTATAATATTTTTTGTAATTATAAAAAAGACTTCCCGAATTAGGGGGACATTGCAAGGTAATGTGTTTTCCGTCTACTGCCCCTACACAATTTGGCACATTCCACCTCTTCCAAAATCCTTCAGCATACGACTTCCATTCTTCTTCACTTGGTTGTGATAGATACAGTGGTTGTAATACATTTATTAATATCTGACATACTTCTGTAATTAACATACGCACTGTTGATTCACCAATTCGAAATGATAGAGCGATAGACAAAGGAAGATCTCCAGTGGCAAGATATCTGAAATACATTTTCATTAAAATATCTATGTTATTAATATTATTTATTATAAAAAGATGATTAATTTTCCATTATTCAACATTTATATTTAGTCTAGAATACTTGTTTTAGTCTACCACAGAATCTGTCTTTGTTACTTTAATAAAATTTCTTTTTTATTGTTATTTCTACAAAATATAATTATTTTGAAAAAATAATAAAGTAATTACTTATATAATTATATACCTTAATACTATTATCAATCTTTGTTCTGCAGGAAATGCTCGATAGCTATTTTTTGTTAAATGAGGTTCAGTTAATTGAAGTAATTTGTTAAATAAACATAAATTCATTCTCGTATAACGAAAAAATAAATTTTCATCATTTTTTAAATCTTGGAAAAGTGTCTCATAAGCTCCGTATTTGTATCTCAGTTGGTTTATTGGTCGCACGTACCATCTTCTTTTATACCATCTAATTTGTTTTTTTTTTCGTTTTAATAATTTATATAAAAGCATCCATTGTAAAACAAGCAATAAAAATTGCTTATTTCTATGCATCATTTTAATATACCCGAAATTAAAATTGTTTTCTGTAAAATAAATTAAATTAAATATTATACAATTTTAATAATTGACAAGATTTTTAAACATATAATACTATTAAATCAAATAATATTTAATTAAGAAGAACATTTTTATTTATAAGTACATTAGATAAATTTCTTTGAACAAAAAAGTTAGGTTATATTCACAGTTATTAAAATATATTTCGAATATGAAATATTATTATTACATATTAATAAGTTTAAAATGTATTATATCATAACTATTTATAAAATATTCATTATTAATTGTATAATAGAATTGTTATTTATATTGTACATACGTTTTACGTTTATTCCTTAAAACGTGGCGTCACGTCGCGTATACTACACAAGACAGAAAACATTAACACAGTATTGTGCGTTACATAAGACAAAGGCTTAAGGCATAAAACACTGCCTT
>NW_020227833.1:0-2939 GCF_003070985.1 Temnothorax curvispinosus
TTGGCTCGACATATCATAAGGACCTGATCGGATATTCTTAAGGCATGTCTTACTAAGGCCAACCCGATTAGGTCCTTATTATTACTCAATCGGGCTAATTATAACACGGTTGAAAGTAAAGTTTAATCAAGTATTCTGATCAGGTCTTTATGAAGACCCTGTATACATGCCTTATCGGAAAATTTATTACAAATGCCGAATTTTATAGGGTTACATAAACAGGCCCCGATTAGGACATGTTAGTCTTGTTCTATCAGAAGTTTGATAGGGTTATATAATTCGGTCCTGATCGAGATAATGTACATGTGCTTAATCGAATAAAAGTTGTACCTATAATGTATATAAAAGTTTTGTGAAGCTAATACATCTAAGATCTAAGTAGCCTAATAATATATCTGTGTAAATTTTTGCATACTGTTTCCAGCTCGTGTTGCGCGCCGATTAATAATTAATAATTAAAAATGCACAATTTTAAATATCCTTGAAAACGCTCTTCTGATGCTATCTGCCAGACATAATGTCAAACTTCACACAGTTAACTGCCAGAGTGCGTACACATTATTCAAAGAATTTTGACACTTTTGACAGTTAAGGTTACAATTAGGTTATTCAGAGACATGCAGTACTTCTCAAAAATCAAATAAAAAATATCATTACTCAACAAAAAGATCATTGTCAGCTTCTAAAAAACATACAGAAAGTAACTACGAGTATGAAGGTAAATATAATTTATTAATAATAAATAAATAAATAGAAAATAATTAACAAATAATAAATAAATAAATAAATAAATTATAAATAAATTATAAATGAATAAAATAAATAAATAATATAAATAATTAATAATTAATAATTAAGAAAAAAATTTTAATAATTTGCTTATATTTGAAAAATGGTTTTTCCAGAACTTTCAGAAACTTTTGCCGAAAGAACGGAAGAACAATTAAAAAAATTAAAAAACGAATTAACTTTTCTTAAAGGATCAATTTTAAAACTTACAGTGGATGTGGAAAATATTTTATCAATATTTCAATATTAAAAAATCAAGTGAAAGTTCAATCAGGAATTTCATCAGAAGACGAAAAAAATGATGATGATTTAATTAAATTACCATGTGATAGCATAGAGCAATTTGAAAAATTTAATAAAAAAGTAAAATCAAATAAAAAATACCAAAAAAAATTGTAAGTATATATACATATATATGTATACATATATGATATACTAAATTTATAGTATAATTTATATGTATATTGTATAGATTACATCTATGCACACAATTCACATACACTATATTGTATGATTTTCGTGGCGATCGTGGCAAACCACCGAGAGTATCTTGCCATGAGAACCCCTTCTATATTTGCCGATCGGAACCGCGTTAAACTGTAGGTCTCATTTTTCAGATCTATCTTATAAAACATTTCCATCGATGAACGTCGTGCATTAGCCCGTAATATTGGCACTATTATGCGACAATACATGTGCCAAAATGTTGCGCAAAATTTCACTGCCGTCAAACAAGTCCCTGGCCCCAAAAGTATATTTAAAGGGACAGACTTTTATAAATGCATAGAAGGTGTTTATTAGAATTACAATTTTTTTAAATGTAAAAATTAAAAATTGTTTCATATTATAATTAAATATTTTGTTTTATTATTATATTCTAGCTGCTGTATCAAGATTTAAAAAGGATGATAATCCGTTAACTGAGAGGCAATTTAAGCAAGCGATTCAGGCAGTATTAAATAATGTAAAAAACTGGAACGGAAAACGGACGAAACGTCGGGAGAACGCCAAAGATGCTACTGCTATACCCGGGGGGGGTCCCGTTTGCCTACAATCCCGATTGCCAACAGCTTCGTTTGCCACAACATTTTGCCTACAGCTTCGTTTGCCGACATTTCCGATTGCTTACAGAGCCATTGCCTACAAGCATTATTGCGCACATGTAATAGTTAAAAGTACGAAAGTACGTTTGCGTACATGACCAAACATATTGCACACATGACTTTATTGCACACAAGCAGATTGCACACATGACATTATTGCGCACACACACATTGCACACATGACTTTATTGCGCGCATACACATTGCACACATGGCTATATTGCACACATAAAATAAAAAATCATATTAACACTTTGCACACATGACATTATAGCGCACATACACTTTGCACACATGACATTATTGCGCATATTCGCATTGCACACATAAATTTATTGCACACATAAAATTAAAAAAATTATAATAATAATTAATATTTTGCACACACGACTTTGTTGCGCACATACACTTTGCACACATAACATTATTGCGCACATACACATTGGACACATTATTATTGCGCACATGAAAATAAGAAAATCATATTAACATATTGCACACATGACGTATTGCACACGTACATTTTGCACACATAACATTATTGCGCACATACACTTTGCACACATGACATTATTGCGCACATACACTTTGCACACATAACATTATTGCGCACATACACATTGCGCACATAATATTATTGCGCACAAGAAAATAAGAAAATCATATTAGCACATTGCACACATGACGTATTGCACACGTACACTTTGCACACATAACATTATTGCGCACATACACTTTGCACACATGACATTATTGCGCACATACACATTGCACACACAATATTATTGCGCACATGAAAATAAGAAAATTATATTAGCACATTGCACACATAACGTATTGCACACATACACTTTGCACACATAACATTATTGCGCACATACACTTTGCACACATGACATTATTTCGCACATACACTTTGCACACATGACATTATTGCGCACATACACATTGCACACATAATATTATTGCGCACATGAAAATAAGAAAATCATATTAGCACATTGCACACATACACTTTGCACACATGACAATTATTGCGCACATACA
>NW_020227834.1:0-2609 GCF_003070985.1 Temnothorax curvispinosus
AATAGAAAGAGAAAGAGATAGCGAGGAGACAGTAAGAAAAGATAGAGGTAAGAGAGTATTTTTTTGAAAATAAAGTAGTCTAGAAGAATAATATATTAATGCATTCAGAGAAAATAAAAATAGTAATTTCAAAATTCCGTATAGAAGCAAAAGATAAAAAGGAGGAGACGGAAAGAAGAGGTGCAATCCCGAAAAAGAGCTTGCCTAAAGTCAGAGAGAATATAGATGTGACCAAAGCATGGGAAGAGAACCGTCCAGTACTGCCAATTGGAACCAAAATATTATATGAAAAGCAAGAAGAATTGGTCGCAAAAATGGACAATTCGATGCAGATGCTGGACAAAGTAATGACGAAAGCCACCGAGATGATGGAGAATATGGTGGAAGTCTCCCGTTTAAACTTAGAAAAAGAAAAAGTTAAACTTAGACGTTTAGAGGTAAATAATGAAAATACGCAAAGTTCAGTACAGAATGATATAACAACGGTTAAAGAATTAGAAGTAGAGTCTAGAAAGAGAAAATTAGATGAAGCAAGAGTTGGTTCCGCCGGAAAAAATAGAAGTTTAGAGACAATTAAAAGCACTATAGAGGCAGAATTAAACAATCAAAGGTTGCATATTAGAAGAGAATACAAGCTGACGCAAACATACAATTTTGATCTTTGGATGGATTATTTGAAATCTGAATTAACGAACAATGATTTATTAGATGTAATAGATTCAAGTATTGAAAGTCCTGAAAATCTTTCCGAGTCAAAAATTGTTAAAAAAAAAGGTCTAGTTAGAGATATAATAATCAATCATTTAGATGAAAACTATCATAAAAAGATTTTCTACATGAAAAAGATCCGAAAGAAATTTTAAAGAAATTAAAAGGATATAAAAAGAGTGAAATAAATGTTACTCATGCATCGGTACGAGCTAGACTTTATCAAATTAAAATGAGAAAAGATGAAAAAGTAAATGATTTTTGCGAACGCTTTGATTCGATAATTAGAGAATATGAATCATGTGAGGATGCGGTATCTCTCACAGAACAAGAAATTAGATCTGCATTTTATCAGGCTGTGTCAATTAATGTACCAGAGCTGAGAAATGTAGATTTGATTAGAAGACAATCGAATCTTAAAGAAATGACAATAAATGAAATAAAGTCTTTTATGATGCAGTTAGAGGCAGAGAAGAAGAGCGAGAAATTAGAGAAAACAGAGAAACCCGAAATAAGAGTGCAGAGGGCCACCGCAGATGAAATAAAGTGCTACAGGTGCAACAAGATGGGCCACATGGCAAAAGACTGCCCCTTAGAACTAGGGGCCTGGTTCTGTTACTATTGCCAGGAAGTTAGAGGCCACAAGGGTGACAGCTGTCCTAATGCCGGAGCCCAGGCGAACAAATTTAGAGGAAAAAGGTATACAAATAAAACCGTTAATAAAAATATAAAGAAAAGGGGTAGATTTGTGCAAAAAGGTACAAAAAGAGTAGATAATGAAGGGAAAGTAACCAAAATACAACCAGCCAAGAAAACTATACCATCGCAAACAGCAATTGAAGGAAAACCAAAAGAAGGTAAATTATGCATGGCTAAAGTAATAGAAGATAGAGATAGTTCAAAAGAGTTAGTCAATTTCATTGTAGATTCAGGTGCAACAGATCACATTGTGAATAAGAATATAATTCTGTCAAACTTTGAAAAATGTAATAATAGAGTTATTAAATGCGCGAATAAGAATAAGCTTGCAGACATTTCAATAGATGGTAAAGGAGATCTTTTGTAGGGCTGCGGCTATCCGGATAAAAATTATTCGAATATTCGGATAACAGATATAATGAATATTCGTTATCCGGATCATCGGATATCTGAATATTTAAATAATCTGCAACAAAATGTTCGAATATTTCGGATATCCGGATAGTGCAGATATCCGGATAATGCGGATATCCAAAAATAGCGTAGATATGCGGATATTCGGATAATATATGAACACTGTTTTTTCGTGAACACGTAGATATTGCACAATGTCAGATTTGTTTGCAATCTGACCGATGAGCATTTTATTCTTCTTAAAGGGGTATTCACATTCGAAGCGTCGAAAAATAGGCGTATTTCACAAATTTTTTGCGGGAGCCTAATGTATTGGCTACTTACAAGGATTTTACATGGATTATATCTACCTCCAAGGAGCTACTTTTGTTTTACCTACGTAATGATGAGAAGGCCATGATTCCTTAATCTCCTGGAAATTAACAAAACTTTGCCTCGTGGGGACAGATGAAGACACATATCTTGTTTATGTTTTATCATAGTTTCACACAGTCATTTAATGTTTTGCGAAAATGACAATTGATCACATGTTTCACACACTGTTTTGCATATTAAGAGACACGGTAGTGTCTCGCGCCAAGTACGCGTTTCATACACGCAATGCGCTGACCCAAGCAGAACAGAAAGTCAGATGTTATCAAAATAACGACAATATTATTTATTTATTTAGTCGACTATACATGCCTTTTCAAGTCACAGCAAGTATTAGATAATGCACAGAAAAGAACAAGGTTCACTGTAAGAAAAACAAAGACTATCATATATATAAAAAAGGAAAATAAAAATCT
>NW_020227835.1:0-2681 GCF_003070985.1 Temnothorax curvispinosus
AACATTAGTCACTTTCACTTCATAAAATATTAGAACGAAATTTACTGCAAGCGTGCATGTGCTGACATGCAGCCGAACGCGACTTTGTCGCGATGCTAATTGTTGCGATCTCAAACAATAGTTATTACACCATTTGTTCTTTTCACACCATTAGCCGTTTTTAAATGTATTTTATTCATAGCTTTATCTTCTACGACTAACTAATTTTCAATTTATCAGTGAGATCTGAGACTCTGAGTCACAGATCTCTTTTATCTCCAATTTATCTTCTAGTATTACTTTGATTTTGACTAATGGTGTTATATCTAGTTAATTTTTTCCTCTGTGTTCAATTCTACCTCTATTACTAAGTTGTTTCCTACGACACTAGGTTTATTATTTTCTTTCTTCTTAAACTTCAGCGACTCCTCCGGATGATATCCGGATATGCCTTTGCTTAAACTTTCACAGTTCTTGCATGGCCTTTTTTCTTCAGTCTTTTTTTTATTTTCAAATTTCTCTTCTTTCTTCTTTGGAAAACTTTTTTTTATTTACTAAACTCTCATTTCTCCTTATTTCATTAAACATTTTGTTGAATCTTCACGTTCTTCTCTATCTATTTTATTCATAATGAAATCTGGCAGTCCCACTGCTATAAAAGTCGTTAAATGTTTTTGTATCCATATTTTTGTTCATATCTAGCAGAAGTCTTTCCTTTCTCGTTGCATAATCAATAAGAGATCCTTTATATCTAAATGACAAAGCAATCGTTACCGCGTGCTCCATTCTTTATCAGCAAAGGTCTCCAAGAAGAATCTATATCTTTTCATTCGATCCATTTAGCGGTAACTGTCAACTTCGTTAACGTTGCACAGTGCCAGTGTCTGAACAAGATTTATCCAAAAACAATCTCAATATCTCTATTTTCATTTCATCTCGTGACATAAAATCTTGTAAGTTTTGTTTCGGAAGACTTGAAAACTAAATGGTTCGAAATGTGTACGAATAACATTAATTTTCATAGTTAACGTAATCTAAATAACATTAGTTGTTTTCCATTTACACTCAAATGATCAATGTCACTCAGTTTTCTGAGTATTTCATACTCGGGTAGGATATGTCGTTTTGTATTTACCTGCTTATTTCGGTGACAAAGCTATCGCATAACGATACAGGTCCACGTACTCACTTTTAATGTTAGTTTATTAGATTCGTTGAAGCACACGGTCTCGATCGGTGGATAAAAACTGAGTCGAATCTCTTTTTGCCAGCATGCAAAAAGAACGTGCTTTTAACTGAGTTACGACGTTACAAGTGAGAATTATTTGATTTTCCATGTAAATGGAAAGCAACTATTAATTTGTAATTAAGTAATATTAAAAAAAAATACAAAAAACAAACGTAAAATTACTAACTTTTTTTGAAACAAATTTTTACTTTTTCATCATTGTACACTTACAATGGTTGTAATAGTTTTCAGTAACAGATTAAGTACCATGTTATTTTTTAATGATATTTCAATTATTAATATATATTCTATTACATTGTTTTTAAAAATAACTAATAAATGACTGAACGAATAAAAATAACTGGTTAATGAAAATAACTAATAATTATATATAGGAGAAAGTGGTCTCCAATCGGTTAAACGGAATAAGGATTGGCTCTGAGGAGCGGGGCGTGTCGGGCTTGGTCGGGAAGCGGGTTTGGCTGACGTGCCGGGCCTGGGCGAGGTGAACCGATCGGCGTTCTCGCGCCGGTCCCGGGGATTCGAGCTCGGTCCCGTGCCTTGGCCTCCCGCGGATCTTCCTTGCTGCGAGGCTTCCGTGGCGGCGCGAGCCGTCGTGGTCGTCCTCTTCGGCCGCCATTCAACGCTCAGCTCAGAACTGGCACGGACTAGGGGAATCCGACTGTCTAATTAAAACAAAGCATTGCGATGGCCCTCGCGGGTGTTGACGCAATGTGATTTCTGCCCAGTGCTCTGAATGTCAACGTGAAGAAATTCAAGCAAGCGCGGGTAAACGGCGGAAGTAACTATGACTCTCTTAAGGCGTCTCTTCTTCTCTTCTATTTCTCCTTACTCTCTTTTTTGATGGCTCTTGGAGCTATGGAGGTGCATGGTGCTGGCATTGGCCCCTGGTTGATCGACCCTAGTGGCCGATCCCGGGGGCTTTTTGCTTTAAAATTTTGGAGAAGTTAAGATCCGTGGTGCATGGTATGCATTGGCCCCTGGTTGATCGGTCCTAACGGCCGATCCCGGGGGCTTTTTGTTTTAAATTGAAATTTTAAATAGGTTTGAGCCCCTGGTGACCGTAGGTCCCGGGGGCTTTTTGCTCTGAGCAGATTTGAGATTTTGGGAGAGGTTTGAGCCCCTGGTGACCGTAGGTCCCGGGGGCTTTTTGCTTTAAGGTCAAAGCAACACGCCGCCCCCGTGGACACTGGGCCGTCCTGGGGGCTTTTCGCTCTGAGCGTTTTCTAGGTGAGAGTCATGGTTGCTCGTTCACAAGGGGGCGCAGCCTGTCGTCTGCGCCCCAAGTCTGCCCCACCTCCACGATGGTGTCCGCTGGGTACCCGGCTTGCCGGGGAGCTAACGGGGTTCAGGCGACTCGGGAGCACGCCCTGGGCTCTCGGCCGGTCTCGACCGGCGCCAGCGGGTTCATTCCCGTCAGGGCAACAGCGGGAACATGCCCTGGGCTCTCGGC
>NW_020227835.1:2691-6378 GCF_003070985.1 Temnothorax curvispinosus
TTCATTCCCGTCAGGGCAACAGCGGGAACATGCCCTGGGCTCTCGGCCAGTCTTGACTGGTGCCAGCGGGTTTCATTCCCCGTCAGGGCAACACAGCTGGCTGTGGGCTGGCAACCCCTGTTGGCTTACTAATAATCGCTGGCAAAAACCAAGACGAAGCCTCGGACAACGGGGAACACGGCCCCATTCCCCTGGAGCACGGCCAGGGGGCTATTCGAAGACAACCAAGGCAAGAAATACAGGTCTGTGAATTATCGCTCTCCTTCAGTCGAAGGGGATGCGAAAATTGCGCCGCAACTGGAGCGGGCGAGTATATGGCTCTCACTGTCAAAGATGAGGCCCGGCATATAGAGGAAGTGCACCCTCACCTGAGCATCAGGTACAAATGCGAACGATGTGGCAAGTCATACGCGTCGTATCAGGCGGCAGCATGCCACCTTCCAAAATGCCCAGCAGCCAGGGCAAATGATGGGCAGCGAACCGTAGAGCAGGGCCGGTTCGTCTGCCCGGACTGTGACAGGAACTTCACCTCACAACGAGGCCTGTCACAGCATCAGAGGCTGGTACACCCAGTGGCAAGAAACCGAGTGAGATCGGAGCAAGCCGCTCCGAAGGTGATGGAGCCAAGGAGAGGTAGAGTTTTCTCTGCCGAAGATGTGAGTAGAATGCTCGAGCTCGAGATAGAGCTCAAGGATGAGACGAATATAGCAAAGGCTATGGCCTTGCTTATGCCGGAGAAAACCCTGAAACAAATAAGGGACAAGAGGAGAGAGACGTGCTATAAGAGGTGGAAAGAACAGCGCCTCGAGAGTCAAGAACCCCTCAGCGAGGAGGACCGACAAGCGGATGGTGCACCGCTGGAGGTCGATGATGTTTTTGTAGATTCGGAGGAGACCGAGGATGTCTTCTTAGATGAGGAGGAGATACCGTGCGATATATACAGCTTTGACGAATCAACGTCAACTGCACACTGGAGGCAAGCCTGCATTGAGGCGGTGCTTGAGGAGCTCAAGAGTAGTGAGCCCAAGGAATCGCTGGGTTACAGCAACACATTATCCAGCTCCTGACGGCAAAAAGTGAAGGTCAGGCAATAACGCAGAAGGAGGTAGACGCAGCCTATGAGCTGGCGATTAGTTTGTTCCGTGCTTCGGAGTCGGGGAAAACAGGCGGTAATTCCCGAAGACATCGGAGTCGGAGGAAAGGATTTTCGGGAAGAAGTGAACGCTAAGCCCGAGCTTATGCTCGTACACAAGAGTTGTATAGGAAAAATCCCGCTATCCTCGCTAAAATGGTAAGAGAGGGTATGGATGTCCAGACCGCGGATACAGACGTTTCAGTAAGTCCAACAGTTGAGAGCGTCAAGAAGCTCTACGAAGAGCTATGGGGAAGCCCGGGTCGATGTGATATTGGCCGGGAAGAGCGAGAGGCCACGGTGCCGTATAATCCAGCAGAGATTCTGCATCCTATCTCCAAGGAGGAGATTTTGAAGCGTTTCAAGGCTACACGGCTGAGGGTGGCAGCCGGGCCTGACGGACTCCGCAAGGGAGATCTGATGAGGAACGAGGGAGGCTATATCCTCCACGCAATTTTTAACGTAATCATGCTGGCATTGAAACAACCGAGCGCGTGGCGCTGCAATAGAACAACACTATTGCTTAAAGAGGGGAAGGACCCCTCAGTAGCGGCCAATTACAGGCCGATTACTATCTCCTCAATATTAAGCAGATCGTATTGGGGTATTATGGATCAGCGTCTAAGGAAAGTGGTTCACCTGAATGCACGGCAAAAAGGCTTTGTGCCGGAGATGGGATGTTATAATAACATCAACTTGCTGAACGAAGTTCTCGCACTAGCAAAGAAAGATAAAGGAATTGTAGCCACTCAGGTGGACATAGCCAAGGCGTTTGATAGCCTCCCGCACCCTGTTATCAGATACGCCTTACTCGGAAAAGGGCTGCCGGAGGAGGTGGTGGCATTGATAATGGACTCGTATAAAGGAGCCAAAACCACTATAAAATGTCGCGACGAAACGTTCGACATTGAATTGAGAAGAGGAGTCAAGCAAGGAGACCCTCTGTCACCGCTTATTTTCAACGTCTGCATGGATTTGATTATAGACAGACTTGAAAGAATGGAAGGCTTCCAAATCAAGGACGGCCTGAGTATATCGTGCCTGGTCTTTGCCGACGATATAATACTCATTGCAAATACTAGAGAAGCGGCGAGTCGGCTTATGGATGAGCTCGCCGGCTTCCTTTCACGATGGGGAATGGCACTATCAATTGGGAAGTGCGTTGCCTTTGGTATTGCTACCACCAAGTTTAATTGGTATATGGTGGATCCAGAAATACGCAGCAATGGCGAGATGATCGCCTATTGCGGCCCTGCTCAGTCACTGCAATACCTAGGCATTCAGGTTACTCCGTGGGAAGGAGTAGTTACTAAGCACGCAATTGCGCGGCTAAGGGACACGCTCCCAAGAATTAAAAAGCTACCCCTGAAACCACATTAAAAAGTTGAACTTTTGGCGCGGTATGTTTTACCGCACTTCTTGTATGCCTTCACTGCAAGCACAGTAAGTGCCACAGAACTAAATGAACTGGACCAAACACTAAGGGCGGCGGTGAAAGACTATCTGCACCTTCCAATGTCTACGGCAGATGGTCTGCTATACGCGTCTAAGCGCGATGGCGGCATGGGTTTTCCCAAGCTTGGTATTGTTGTAACGTCCGCAATGTTAAAAGCTGGTTTTCGCTTTCTGAATAATAGCGATCCGGCGATCCAAGCCTTAGTAGTGGCGTCGGGGTTAGAGAACAAATTAAAGCGCTTGGCGCACGTGGCCAAACTGGGCTGGCCCTTAGAGTCGATCAAACAGATCGACGGTTATAAAAATAAGGCCAAAACGAATGAATGGCGCAAATGGGCGGAATTACCGTCCCAAGGTAAAGGTGTGCCTGCCTATAAAGATGATAAAGTGGGTAATGAATGGCTATACCGGCCCAACCTGTTAAAACCTTCCAGGTATATTACGGCTCGCAAGTTAAGAGCCAATGTCGCGGCAAACAAGGTGTCGCTGAACAGAGCCACTAAGAACAACGGTGTCATGTGCCGCAAGTGCAAGGCTCAACCCGAGACACTGGGTCATATACTGGGGCAGTGCGTGTACACCAAGTCTGGTCGTATCAAACGTCACAATGATATTCGAGACTTCATAGAGCGCCACGTTTTGGGGCAACGTGGAATGACGATAACGAAAGAAGCTCGACTACAAGACCCTCATCTGAGGAATCTCCAACCAGACCTGATCATACAGCATCGGGAAAGGGTCTTTGTGGCTGATGTAACAATCTGCCATGAGGATGGCGATCTCTTAGAGAGAGGCAAGAGGGACAAGCTCGTCAAATATGCGTCCCTCATAGACCCGCTTAAAGCCCAATTAGGGGCGAAAGACTGTATGATCCTCCCGATAGTTATCGGGACAAGAGGAGCAATGCCCAAAGACACTGTTACCTGTCTTCGTAAATTACAAATTAAAGACAGAGGCTCGCTGAGAACGCTAACACTACAAGCACTCAGGAGCTCAGTGGAAATCTTCCATATTGTTGCGCTCGCCGCAGTTCGAGAACGCGTCACTACACCCACTCACTCACTCACTCGCGCAACCAGCACTCGCGGGTAATGAAGTGA
>NW_020227836.1:0-1431 GCF_003070985.1 Temnothorax curvispinosus
TTATACGCATAAAAATGACACATTTCACTGAAGTTCTTACACATTTTTCGGCGTTTTAAGTTATACGTCATTTAACCGCATTAAATTAAAAGTTAACACGTTCAATCGTGTTAAATGACGTGATTTAAAACGGCAAGAAATGTGCAATAAGAGTTTTAGCAAAATAATACACTTGGATTTGCAGTGTATCTCTGCCACAGGGTATGTCGATACAAAAATTCAATAAGATACAGCGGGGAATCGAGCTCGTTGCGACGATCGTTTGCCGCATCCAGTCTCCGGCAAAAGCGGAACCCGGGGCCCGGCCTTCGTAAAGGTATACCACTCGGCACCCAACAACGCAGGCATTTTCGCCGGAAATCGTTTAACGCGCGTTAAAGTGGCTAAAGTGGCGTGACGCGTGACGCGCGCGCGGACCGTCATGCGTTTAGCGTAATCGTCACTTTGTCAGCTTGAAGTGCACGGCATGCCCTGCACTTATGCCCTCGCCGGGCGCAAACGGCAACGCGAAACGTAAGTTCGTACCGGCCACTCGAATCAAATCGGTCGTATACCTCCCCGGACCACTCGACACTGCCCGGATTTGCATAAAAGTATCTGCTCGCGCGACAAAAAAAATTCATTGCCCGCATAAACCTTTTCGCCGCGCGTTCCATCGGTCGGTTTATAATATCTCTCTCCCTCTCTCGTCTCTCTTTTTTTTCTCCTACGCGTATATTCATCGCGGCAGTTTTTGGAAAAAAACGTGGAAATATCATAAATTCTGTTCTTTTTTTTTTGTTGTAAAAAAACAAATTGTAATCGTACTCTATTCTGCTTGATAGCGCGTCCTCTTTTTGACAAAGAGAGAAAATTATAGGATTATTGGTAAATTTCTAAGAGACTGCGCCTCGATTTGACCGCACCAGAGGCGAATGATGTAACGGGATGATTGGATAAGTGAAATTCGAAAAAGTTCACGCGCGGACGACACTGATTACCGAGAAATCACGAACGTCAGGCGAGCGAAGGACGTTATTTTTCAGCGCGATCGTATTATTAAAGTCTCACTGGCGAGGAGATCGAAGAGGAATGTCGTGTACCGAATGTTGATACAGCTGAGTGGTCGTTCTGGCAGGTATTCGGTCTGCTTGCTTCGGCTTCTGTTTGGTATGCCGTGAGGTCCGTGTGGGGTTGACGGTACAGAACAGGGCTGTCTCTACGCCCACGGATCTCTCGTGCGAATAGAAAACGTGATCTCCCTCGAATTAACCGGACGTGGGTCTCGAATTTTTAGTCCAGTCGACAGAAAGATTTGAAACTCCCCTGTTCCCCCGTATGGTCGCGAAATATTCTCGTTCGAAGCGGAAAAATGTAAATCGATAGATGAAAGATTATTAATTCATCCAAGAATTTGCCAAAAATTAATGAAAATTTCAGAAATATGAGACA
>NW_020227836.1:1531-2433 GCF_003070985.1 Temnothorax curvispinosus
AAATCAAGAAAATAAATTTCTTAGTTTCCTTAATTCAAAGAAGATTTAAAACATTTTTCTGTGAATTTAATATATTTTCTCAAATCTACCTGATACTTCTTTGAATTGAGGAAAGTAAATTCAAAGAAATCGATTTTCTTGATTTTTATAAATTTTGTTTTCAGTGTAGGAAATTATTCAAAATATTCTGCATATTAATTATGCAACTATTAAATATTCAAAATATTCCGTACATTAATTATGCCGACTGTTGTGCCGCTCGTGCACAATTACGAGTTGTCTTTAAAAAGGACGTCGCCTTTAAAAGTTTGAACGCATACGGCGGTATTCTATTTCTAGATTAGGAAGATTTTACGTTACGGGACGACGCGGGCCGTGTCCACGGTAGCCGGTACTGTTTATTCGTAACGAGAGAGAGTCCATCGTGTGCCCAGCATACCGCGCTTCGTCTATAGCAGTGAATGCTGATCGCGGGATATCGTGCGGGTTAAGTGTCTTACCGGGCCTACCGCGCTGCGCATGTTTGCTCGGAACACAGGAGCGCTTAGCTCAGGTCCTCGCCAGCCCACGTATCTCGGCGTTTGTTCACGCAGCCGTCCGTCGAGCCGGGAAATTGCACGGTACATGTGTGCGAGCGCGCGCGCGCGCGCTCAAAGTGCGTACACTTGTACTGAGAAACTTTGGCAAACGGTGGCGTTTCGATAATCCACGGGAATCGGTAGCCAGCCGCGCACAAGTACACACACATATGTACAAACACACATGAGTCCATTTAAAAAGACCTTTAACCGAATAGCTGTAAATAGCCGTCTCTCGAGGCGATGGATCTGCGAGATAGAATTTTTTACGGATCCTCCTATTTACCTTAAATCGAAGTAAAGTGATTTGTACTCACCGGCACA
>NW_020227837.1:0-1661 GCF_003070985.1 Temnothorax curvispinosus
GGCAAAAGAACGCTGGAATAACGCTGTGTAAAGATTGCGGCATGTTTGGAAAGAATTCTGCTATGTTTCTTTTTATCCAGTTGCATTGCTTTTTTACGGTCCAGGCATCGAAATTGGAAATTTATTTTGAGAATTTACTCCGAATATGTCTTTAAATATCATTACAAGTCCATATTCGTCCAAGTTTTTGGAGCTAGATTTTATATCGTGCTGAATATTATTGGTATTCATCATATTTTATAGATAACGCAACTGTAACACAAGAACAAAACATAAATTTATTGTAAACTTGTAAGTTTGATTATTATACTAAGCCAGAATTGTACGGAGAAGTCGATGGCTGAATCACATCGTTAGCTAAGAGATCCTTTACTTGTTTGTCGATTTCTTCCTTGTGCATTGGCGGGAATCGGTATTGTTTTGTATTTATAGGAATATCGTCGGTGGTCGGTTTTTTGTGCGTTATTTTATCGGTATGATGCAGCTTGTCTTCGGACAGACGAAATAAGCCGCTATATGTTTTTATAAGGTCACGTACATGCTTTCTTTCTTCGTCGTTTAAGTGATCTAGGCGAAGCAATTCTTTTATTTGATCGGCGCGTGACTTACTTAAGAACGTCGCCATTATTCGGCGAGCCTTTTTAGCGCTACTGGTCATTCTAGGCCCTAGGGCGGAAAGACTAGGTGAGGTTGGGTGATTTCGAAGGAGGGTGCGTTTATGACCCTGTTTGGAAGAAGGTGTAGGAATGAATGCGTGGGACGGGCTGGAGATAGAGTATGTTTCTACTTCTACGAGCTCGACCGTCGGTAACGAGCGGTATCTCTACGTCTCGTTTGCCGGTATTTATGACACTGTGACGTTCTGGTGATGCGAAATTACTCGATCCGGCAGAACGTCTTCGTTGATAAATTCTTCTTCTGCGGTTAAGGAGGTAAAACTCCAGGATAATTAACAGTTCTCGGCGATGTGGATTGTGGCTTCTCAGATCCGTTCAGGATATCAGGTATTCAATGATCTTTTGAACTCTTCTCCAAGATTTAAGAGTATAATTTTTATTACAAAACTTTTGATACAAGAGTTTGATGTAAGGGCGGAACAAGTATAAGATATGTAGTCGCTTTCTTGGCTCGCTCCACTCTCCGCATTGGAGGAGGAAAATTTACTTTTAAATTAAATTAAATTAAATTAAATTAAATTATTACACAAATGCATTTATTAATGCACAAATTATTGCACAGCACAAAATACTTACACCGTTGCACGGATAAGTAATTTTGAGTTGCATCTTGCCCACTTGTTAAAAATATCTGCCTCTTCTTCTTTGGTGGACTCTGGGTCGGTAAAACTTCCGTCTTGATGTCCAGACGGTTCAATGTCACCACGGGAACTAAACCGGACTCCGGTACGTTCTCGTGATTGCTTGCTTCCACGAGACGCGACCTGGTGGATGAGTCAGATTGTGGTTCATCCAATGCAGGCTGCTCGCGCCTTCGGATTTTTCTTTTTGTCCAATTCCATTGTTATTCCCACGAGTAAGGGGAATAACAGGTCAAGGAATTTTTGAGGATGTTTATATATAAATACAATATTTTAGAAGAATACTTACTTTTGGAATCCTAAATACGGCGTATGGCTATGTTCTCCCAAAATAATTGGCCCT
>NW_020227838.1:0-8382 GCF_003070985.1 Temnothorax curvispinosus
TCAAATATAACTATTTGATACGCGTATCAAGAGATCGGTGTAAACTATGGTATTTCGTGGCAAATTTTGCTAACAATTATCTATTTCAAGTAAGGATTAAAAAGATATCTTCGAATTTGTCTCCGATTAACCTATCCTACCAACAGACGCGACAGTTGTCTCGCGCCAAGTGTCAGTATTGTAAAATAATTGTTAATTTGTTTGAAGGATGTTCCGGAAACTGTTGAGAGGATTGAATCACTGGATTACTGCATTTAAAACTGCATTGTGAACTGTATTTAAAGAAATACATGAGACATGAAAAATACATGATGTATTTTCCAGCACAGTTTGGCATAGCAGTCATCAACACATTTATGTGATAAATGCTGTGTTATTCACATATGAAGGAAACTATTTTTATTTAAGGTAAATATTGTAATTATAATATACAATTAAAATGAAAGTGATTGAAAATGCTGCAGAATGAAGGAAAGATATTTGTGAATTTAATCTGAAAAAAAAATACTCAAGTATATATGTATATTTTTTATTATATTTCTAGTTATATTTTCTACATATAATAAAAAAATATTTAAATATGTATATAAAATATCTTGTATTAATATGAAAAATTAGTTTGATACACCCGTGCTTGATCGCTACGGTATGCGAAGAATTTACCCCCGAATTTAGATTTCTCCCTTTAGGGGTTGATTATGGCAAAATCTTGAATTACGATTTTAAACATTTGTATGGTTAACCTTTGTAAGTAAAAATCAAGTCGATATCTCATCGGACTTAAGAGATATTGAAAAATTCGTGAAAACACATTTTACCCCTTCTCACCCCCATCAGGGGTCGTATTTTTTAAAATCCCTTCTTAGTGGGTGCTTACGTCATGGAAGGAATATACTCCCTGAATTTATGAAGTTTCTAGGGTTTTGGGTTGGGCGTTGATGAGTCAATCGGAACATTCAATTATATTATATCTAGAAGATAATAGAAAATGCCGAATTGTGTATAGCTTCGTCTAAACAAGGCCCAATGATGCATAGCTTTCCACGAGCTTTGCAACGTAAAAAAAATAGATAAAAAATGCTGGTGGATTCCAAACAATAATTTGTATTTATGTGAAGTATGCTTTCTATTTAATAGGAATTGATTTATAATTATATATATTAGCAATTTATTATTGTCCACAAGCATGAGGATTCTGGCGTAACGTAATATATTTTATTTATATATCATTGAATCAGTTTGAATTGTGAGGTATACGTTTGGGAGTTTGCCATTGAGCCACATAAAAACCGCTACTCTCTGCAGTAACAAATTATGAATCCTTACTCCAACTTCCTATCAATGATAGGATAGGAAGATAGGATCCTGATAAAATTAAAGTATTTTAATATATTGTTCTATTTTACAGTTCCATTTCACGGCTGATATATGGGAAAAGGTACGTGTTGATGGAAGAAAAAAATTGAAATTATCTGCTATTCCAATGATTTTTGGAGAACTTGCCATTCAAAAGTATGAAAAAATGGTGGCAGTTAAATAATATTTGTTTTTAATTAATTCGTCACATTCAATAATTAGCACACTCATGGCTTATATCGATATTTTTTACATCAGTTTTGATATTTTATTTTCAGTTTATATCGATATTTTTCACATCATATATGACAGAAATATAAACTGCATGCAAGTCATATTTGTATAGTTTATTAATCGTCAAGACGTTAATAATCTTTGATACTTATTAATGTGCATATACGCATGTTGTAAAATCCAAACAACATAGATGTACTTGTAATATACAAAATATATTAACACATTCTTATACTTACAGATATTATATATATGCAGAATCCGGCGCCGCGGTCAAAGCGCGTCATTAGCAAGCCAATACGGTATCAAACAACGTCTTCGGATGAAAGTCTTATGAAAAGGAGGAGCACAGCAGCAGCAGCTACTATCGTACCAAGAACGATCGACGACGACTTCGAGGACATCAACAGGATACTGGAGCGCAAGAGCCCTATGCCTACTGATATTAATAGACTGATAGACATGATACAGCCATATACACAACATACACCTCAGTACACGCACACAAACACACAACCGCACACAAATATTTTATCATACACAGGGTGCGTTTCACAAATACAGACATACGGAAATACCCCTGGTAACCATATCCGATAGAAAACGATTAAAAACGGCTATATCTGTATCGTTTTTAATCGTATCTTATCGGTTCTATCGTTGCATATTTAAAAGACAGATAAAACATTAATCGAATCGAATCGGTTTCTATCGTTTTAGGTCCGAATAAGAAAATAACTATACAAATTTTATAGTTATGAATCGTTTTCTATATGTACAATTATTGCCCGTCTGAATCAATCGTATATACACGATATAATATGTATCGTTATTTATGGTAATAATTTTACCGTATGCATTAATACGGATATATAAAATTAAAATGATAGACATCTTATCGATATTTATATGACTTAACCGAACCGATACATCTATCGTTTCTTATCAGGATTTTCTGACATACAACTTATCATCTTCTTTATGGCAGCAAATCGGTTCGTTTTCTATCGTATATTAATGATATATAAATTGAATCGTTTGAAAACCTTCTACTTTGTATATGTTTGTATAAAGTTAAAACGATAGACATCTCGTCGATATTTATACGATTTAACCGAACCGATACATCTATCGTTTCTTATCAGGATTTTCCGACATACAACTTATCATCTTCTGTACGGCAGCAAATCGGTTCGTTTTCTATCGTATATTAATGATATAAATTGAATCGTTTGAAAACCTTCTACTTTGCATATGTTTTTATAAGGTTAATACGATAGACATCTCGTCGATATTTATACGACTTAACCGAACCGACACATCTATCGTTTCTTATCAGGATTTTCCGACTGACAATCATCTTCTGTACGGCAGCTAATCGTTATCTATCGTATATCAACGATATTAACCGAATTGTTTAGAAGCAGCAGACGGAAAAAATTTCTATGAAAATCATATTTTGTGAATACCCAGACAGCACCAAGTCCAAAATCGGGACATAACACGTCTTTTAGATGTTTTTTAGACGTCTATGTCCCGCTTTTGGACATGCATGCTTTCTGGGTATTCATAGAAATTTTTCGATTTTCATACATCTAATAATTCAGATATATGAAAAACTATGAATAACTACAATTTTTTATACTTTTTCACAGAAAGCTATGGATTTTTATAAAAAATTAAGTTGAATATACTAATTTCTACGCGTGCTGTTTTTACGCCAGAAGAGCTGAATCAATTTTGATACTTTTTTATAAAAAATTATGAAAAATAATTTTAACTATATGTTAGATAAACTTTCACGGAATTTTTAATAATAAATTAAACGCCAGTCTGTAATTAATCTTAATTTATTAGAAATATATTTTATATAAGTGTACAAATATGAAGAATTATGAACAGATACATTTTGTTTTTTTAACTAATAATTAAAGTGATATATTAATATATAGTTATAATGTTTCAAATTGGTTCGGCATTGTACAAAGAAATTTGTCACATTTTATTTCGACGACCACAAGTTTGCGTTTTATCAGCTGAATCGGAATTATTTTTTCATCTTGTGCTTCGCTAGTAACTTGTAACATATGATTTATTCTTAATTGATTATAGACCGCAGGCATGGTTGTCAGAACTTTACAAACGACAAAGCAACATTTATTTACAATAATAAAACTTAATATTTCGATAATTATATCATCGTCTAATTGTACTACAGAGAATCGTTGGTTTTAATAGTTTTACTGTACGCTGCAGTGTGGAGCACAATTCCGCTAAATATGCACCTTTCATATACATGTACCTCTTTATTATTCATGAAATTCTTATAATAGTTACTATGACACTTTAACAAGCTATAATATTTATCCGCATTTTGTACTAATTTTGGAGCACCTGAAAATCACCTCCCAAGTATTTTGCAACGTGAGTTTCTGATAGAATACCGTAAATAAACGATTCACTAATTATATTAAAAACGATAGAAACTGATATATAGCTGATAAGATATTTACGATAGGATTCCAAGTATTTTGTAACGTGAGTTTCTGATAGAGTACCGTAAATAAACGATTCACTAACCATATTAAAAACGATAGAAACTGATGTGCAGCTGAGAAGACATTTACGATAAGATTCCAAGTATTTTGTAACGTGAGTTTCTGAATAGAATAGAATACCGTAAATAAACGATTCACTAACCATATTAAAAACGATAGAAACTGATGTATAGCTGATAAGACATTTACGATAGGATCCCAAGTATTTTGTAACGTGAGTTTCTGATAGAGTACCGTAAATAAACGATTCACTAACCGTATTAAAAACGATAAGAAATTTTTTTATCATTTTCTATCGGAGATGGTTACCAGGGACACCACACCCGTACACACCGCCTGTCATACAAGAACACACATACAATAATGCACAAAATTTTACACTTTCCGCAGGTAATGATAAAATATATTATACTAATAACACTTTGCCTCAGTTGCAGGATACTGTTGCAAGATCCAGGTCGTTTCAGCAAGACACACATTGCTATCAACGTTATAATGAAAGTGAGAGACGGTGTTCTCAAAAGGAGAGAGATGATGTTCGTTATTCACAGGAAGTTCCGATGGGAGAAAAAAGTACAGACAAAAGGTACTTTTATACTTATTTGTACAAAGATTTATAAGAAAAAGATGAGTTTTTTTTAAAAGAATGTATATTTGTAAATAATTACATATATAAATTACAGGCAAGAGGAGCGACTCGATCGCATGGAGGCAAAGCTGGTAAGGGAAGTCGGCAAATTGGATCTGTAACTTCGGAATAAGGATTGGCTCTGAGGAACAGGGGCGTGTCGGACTTGGTCGGGAAGCGGATTTGGCTTGGCTGACGTGCCGGGCCTGGGCGAGGTGAACCGATCGGCGTTCTCGCGCCGGTCCCGGGGATCCGAGCTCGGTTTCGTGCCTTGGCCTCCCGCGGATCTTCTTTGCTGCGAGGCTTCCATGGCGGCGCGAGCCGTCGTGGTCGTCCTCTTCGGCCGCCATTCAACGCTCAGCTCAGAACTGGCACGGACTAGGGGAATCCGACTGTCTAATTAAAACAAAGCATTGCGATGGCCCTCGCGGGTGTTGACGCAATGTGATTTCTGCCCAGTGCTCTGAATGTCAACGTGAAGAAATTCAAGCAAGCGCGGGTAAACGGCGGGAGTAACTATGACTTTCTATAAAGTAGCCAAATGCCTCGTCATCTAATTAGTGACGCGCATGAATGGATTAACGAGATTTCCACTGAAATACATATATTAATATAAAACGTCCTCTCTCTCTTTTTCAAAGTCTAAACTTTGTGTAATGTTTTTGTTTTCAGACAAACGAAAAGACTATTAGAAAAAATATTAAAATGCGTACAGGATCGCCATTCCGCGACAGTAAACCCTGCTGGATTTCCGATATCTACGTTACAGCAGATGGACGCATTCAAAAACATTGACCAGGACGGTTATTCCAATGCTGTAAGTTAAGAACATTTTTGTCCTCATTAACTCAAATATGTACTTATTATGCATTTTAATTAATCTTAATTTTTTTAGGTAAATTATTTTGAATATGTCGGTGGCTTCCATTTAAAGGAAGCCGTAAATCTATGCTTGAAGGAAAGCTTAACCGACTCACTGACGCGGTCATTCACCTGGTGGGGCCGAGAAGAAGGACAGCGACCCTTATATAAAGCTCGTCTGATTACGGCAATATACGGTACGAATTTTTCCACTTTTACTAACAAAGATTTTTAATATTATGTTTCTGATATATCTCATACTTTTTTTCAGATGCTGTATGCAGGAACCGGCACTTTCCAAAGCCAACGCGATCTGAATTCCAGGCTCAGATGCGGGAGGCTGTTCGCATTGCGAAGGAGAGATCTCGCAGCAAGATGCATGGTTCACGCACACGGACAGTCGAGGCGAGAGAGAGAGAGAGAGAGAGAGAGAGAGAGAGAGAGAGAGAGAGAGAGAGAGAGAGATTGATTGATGTATTTATTTAGCCCATTGGCTACTTAAGAAAGTACATTTTACATATCTTAATTGTCACTTGGGAAATTTACAATTGGTTCAACATTTGTTGCATGGATTGGGGAAAACCCAAGAAAAACCCAATCAAACCAGAGTCATTTCAGTAAATACAATAAATACAATAAATAAAATAAATACAATAAATACAATTAATACAATTTTAATACAATTAATAGTTCATATAGTTCTCTCATACATACATTTCTTTAACATATTTACTCGCTTTTCTTCTAAATGCTCTGACATTGTCAATAGATTTATAACCATTAGGTAAGTCATTGTAAATTTTAAAGCCGTTGTACATTAGAGTTCGTTGCGATCGTGTTTGATTACGCTTTGTTATGTAAATATTGTTGCGCTGTCGTGTATTATAGGAGTGTGTATCTCCAACAATTTTTAAACTTTCTGCAAGATACGATGGACTTATTTTTAATTTAATTTTATGTACAAATATAAGCGTATTTAATGCAATTCTCTGTTGAACATTAAGAAAATGTAACGCATTTAACATTTGAACTATTGGTGTAAATTTACTACATCTTATAATCGCTCGCATCGCTCTATTTTGCGTTTTTTGTAATAAATTAAGTTCAGTTTCGCCAATATTTAAGAAAATTGTAGAACAATAGTCAAAATGCGGGGCTATTATACTTTTATAAATTATAGTTCTTGTTAGCGCCGATACAGAGTCTCCAATTCTAAACAGAAAATTTACTTTTTTTGACATTTTTTTAATTATATACTTGACATGTTCTCTAAAATTTAATTGCTTATCAATCATTATTCCAAGGTATTTGATTACGTCAACAGTTTCTATTTTGCTATTGTCAATTTTAATGTCATAGTTTTCATTTGGCACAAAAGTACCTACGTCTCTTACCAACATAAATTTAGTTTTCGTCACATTTAAGCTTATCATGTTTTCTCTTAGCCATATTGATAATTTGTTTAAGTCATAATTAATTTTGTTTACAATTTCTTCAGAATCGGAACTACTGTAATATACTATAGTATCATCCGCAAACATCTTACAGCTACAATATTTTAACGCTTTTCTAAGATTATTTATATAAATTAAAAAAAGGATTGGGCCCAATATCGAGCCTTGTGGAACTCCGTATTTGGTTTTCCTTTTAGATGAGGTCACATTATTGAATTTAACTTGTTGCGTTCTGTCGCTAAGGTAACTTTTAAACCAATTAAGGGGATGCTGGAGTCACGGGCGAACTCGATCAGCGTCGATAAAGAAGTGCTCACCGATTCTTACATATACATACAGAGCGCAGGCAAACTCGACCAGCGTCGATAAAGAAGTGCTCACCGATTCTTACACATACATACAGAGCGCAGAGTTTTTGGCTGAAATCGGGGAGACGCGTAACATGTGCATATGAAATTTTCTAACATACTTTTCTCTTATACTAAAGCTCGCAGCTCATTTCTGCAAGCACAGGATTCTTCTTTATTGTATTTCCGTGACGGCTGCAAGGTTTTTGTATACGTACACAGTCTAAAACTTTTATCTGCAGCAAATGTTGTCATGAGTCGACCGCAGAATCAAAAATAAAAATGTAATTTTCTAATTTTTTTTCGTTTTTCATACGCAATTGGTGCCTGCCGTCTTCGTTATCGTCCATACTTTAATTCTGGACAAAAAATTTGTAATTCGGTGAAATCAATCAAAAGATTTGTGTGTCTGAAAATTTCGTGGTAAAACAGACCTGTCTCCAGCATCCCCTTAAGAACATTATTTTTTAAACCGTATTTGTTTAGTTTTTTTAACAATTTATTTCTGTTAATAGTTTCAAAAGCTCGCTTAAAATCTAAGAAAACTACTCCAGTCTTTAGTTTCTTATCACAGTTAGCTTTCCACTCATTCAAGACATTTTGTAAAGCAGTTTCACAGGAATGACTTTCACGAAAACCAGATTGCTCTGGTACTAAAATATTATTTTTATCTAGATATTTAATTAATTGCTTATAAACTACAGTCTCAAGTATTTTCTCAAATGTCGGCAATACATTTATTGGTCTGTATTCATTAGCTTTTACTGTATTTTGCACTTTTTGAATTGGAGTAATTAACGAATTTTTCCACTCGGCTGGAAATTTACCTGTTTGTAAAGATGTATTTACCAATTCAACAAATTGATCGTCTATATAAGGCCACGCTTTCTTAATTATATTGGCAACTTTTACTGTTATGTGCACCTCCACATTTACCACATGTA
>NW_020227839.1:0-302 GCF_003070985.1 Temnothorax curvispinosus
TTAGGTTGAATTAGGTAACGCAATTTTGTGAATTATTCTGTTAGGGAAAAAAATATAAAGCTACTATACATATCACTTGGGTTGAGTTAGGCAACGCAATTTTGTGAATTATTTTGTTAGGAAGAAATAAAGCTACTACCATTTAAGATTTTTAGATTTACAACATACATTGCGCGTGTACTTGGCGCCTTTTTTTACCTTTTTTTGAAAAAGGTAATTTTGTACAGATATCATGCGTTTTGTAGTGATAAGCAAGTATCGGCAAAAAATTTCCATTTTTTATTTTTTAATTATTCACAAAT
>NW_020227839.1:402-3541 GCF_003070985.1 Temnothorax curvispinosus
TGTATTTTTAAGGACTGTGATTTTAATTCATTCAGTTATGTGATAATATTTAATTCATTTACTCGATTATATAGCTCTACTAAATAGTTAAGTTTTCGCAAACATTTGGAGGGAAAATAAAAATACATGAATAGTTTAATGACTTGAATATAATAATTACAATATGAAAATATAAAACCATACTTTAATTCATTCCGATACAGAAACAGTATTAAAATATTAATCCATGATCAGATCCTCTAACAGAAATCAATTTACAAATATTAGATGTATCATCTCTTGTCATTTCTTGAAGATAACTGTACAAAAATAAATATATACAATTATATCGATTACAATCACGTATTATTCATAGATTTGATACAAGTTGGATCCATGTATGTAATATTTTTGGGAAAATGGTCCATTATAATAAACTTTTTCTCAGTCGATCTGTTCAAGCAGTCAAGGAATCCGAACCAATAAATAACTAGTCCAGACCCGAATCTGTTCCAGTAGTTTCCAGTTTCGCATCGTTTTATATTCTTCATGTGTTTTTAATACATGAATTATTACTTATTTAAAAATTAATAATTAGGGGATAAGGAATAATCACATTGTCAGGTAATTTTTTTATTTTAAAAATAATTGATTTAATATAAATAATTTAATTATTGCAGATAAACATGATTTAAAAAACAGGTTAATATTATATATATGTATATATACGATATATATGTGTATTTATATCTACCTAACATAGAGAGGGGTGTAAGGGTGGCGGAGTAGGGATAGTACCTCTTATACTGAACAGTCGCGCCATGTATGGGTCTAGCATCCACACAGCGGTCCAGTGAATTGGTTCCCACTCGGTACCCAACTCTCATCTATGGCTCCAAGAAGCTAACAGAAGTTAGCGGCCACACCCCGGCAAACCGTGTCGACTCACGGGCTAAACTAAATGAGGGTAGCCAGATATGGCGAGATCTGATGGGAGGCAGCAGTCCCATCAGTACTGCATTAAGGCGGTTGAGACATTCTAGTCCGGCTTAATGCAGATACTTTCAGGCGCGGTCAAATTGACCACACCGGCTGGAACACTGCGGTACAGAAAGACACGGGAACCTACTGTACTATACTCCCATGAAAGCATGAATGGAATGTCGACATATTGTGGATGTACACCGTTGGGCGATCCGGCTAACGACCGGCGCTGCTCTGCGTCCGGGGCGGGCAGTGTGAAGTCAGCAACTGGGCATGTAGCGGTGGACCGCTGGACCCCACATGGAAAATTGGCGACCAGCAAAGAAACCCGAATAGGGACATGGAATGTCCGGGGGCTACAGCAAGCGGGCAAGTTGCAAATACTACATAGTGAGCTAAAGCGCTGTAATGTAAAGATCGCAGGAATAGCGGAGACACATTGGCGGGGTAGCGGACATTTCTGCACTCGTGACTTCCAGGTGTATTTTTCTGGATTGGAAAATCAAAGTCGCGGGGGAGTGACAGTGATGGTGAGTAGCCGATTGAGAAACACCGTCACCGGCTACAAAACCGTGAGCGAGCGCATAATTTCGATCCGCTTTAGCGCAACCCCCAATTGTGTAAATATAATCCAGGTGTATGCACCTACAATGGATGCAAACAACGAAGAGGTGGAAAGCTTCTACACTGCCCTAGACAATTCGATTGCTGAGATACCCAACAACGAAATCGTGTTAATTCTGGGCGATCTCAATGCTAAGATAGGCCGCACGAGTGAGGACGATCACCTGCGCAATGTTGTTGGAAAATACGGCATTGGCACTAGAAATGAGAGAGGCGAAAGACTGCTGCAATTTTGCATTGACAACAACTACTGCATCACGAATACAACCTACAAACAGCATATTCGTCGCTTATTCACCTGGACATCACCGGATGGGAGAACCAAAAACCAGATAGACTATATACTGATAAGGAGTCGTTGGCGCACATCCATTCTATCGGTAAAAACGCTTCCAGGTGCCGATTGTGGGTCGGATCATCAACTCTTGGTCTGTGGCTTCCGAATAAAGCTGCAAGCACGGAGAGGGCTAAACCAAATTTCCAAGCTGCCGCCGATCACGGATAAGGACGCGTTCGTGACGACGCTAAAGCGTAACATTATGGTCGGGACTCAAAAGCAATACACAAATCCAAACTCATTATGGCTTGATATGAAACATTTAATAATGGCATCGCTGGAAGCATCCCAACCTCTACCCAAGATCATTAAAAAACAATGTTGGATGACCGACAGCACACTCACACTGATAGAGGCTAGGAAAAAACTTAAAGCCAGCGGACTTGACGACCAAGAACACAGAACGGAATACAAACAACTCTCGAAACTCATCCAGCTGAACTGCAGAAAAGATAAAAACAAACATCTTAATAACATATGCAGTGAAATCCAGCATCATATAAATACCACGCAGCCCAGGGACGTTTTTAAAAAAATAAAGAGCATAACCCATAAATCTAAGCCTCGCACTTGGGCGGTTTGTGATTCCAGCGGCACTCTATGCACAGACATAGACGAAATCACTGAAGTCTGGAGGAAATACTGTGCAAACCTTTACAGTGAGGAAGAGGCAGGAACCCTAACGATTACCGGATGGGATGAAGAGCCGGGCATACTACTGCAAGAGGTACAAGCAGCCATTGAAAAACTAGCCAAGAATAAGTCACCCGGAATTGACTCAATTACAGGAGAAATCCTGAAATCCTTGAGTGACGAAGGGGTGAAGATAGTGCATAAGATCTGTCAACTTACATGGACAACGGGAAAATGGCCCAAAGAGTGGACAACCTCAATTATTGTCTCTCTGCATAAAAAAGGAGCAACATCTAAATGCGACAACTACCGGCTCATTGCACTTATAACCCATGTAAGCAAAGTCATGCTCCATATTATACAATCCAGATTACAAGCTTTTGCAAATTGGCAAATTGCCCCGGAACAAGCCGGATTTGTAAAGGGACGAGGCACGAGAGAACAAATACTAAATTTACGTCAACTAATAGAAAAAGCCAGGGAATACTACACGCCAATGTACATCTGCATCGTAGATTATGTTAAGGCCTTCGACAAGGTTAAATGGCATAAACTATGGCCGATTCTGTTAGAAATGGGCAT
>NW_020227840.1:0-1453 GCF_003070985.1 Temnothorax curvispinosus
AATATTTGCTCTAAAAACACGGATGATACTTTGAAGTTTGAAGCATCCCGAGTCAAAATTTAACCCTCCGAATACCCTGCGTTTACTCGAAATCCTTTGAAAGAGCATATGCCGCCGTACTGTGCACCCTGCTTATAACCTATTTGGACTCTACTTTCAGGTTTTGTCATGAAAAAATCACTCCTGGGACCCTCCTCAAACTTCCTCTAACTATGATCGAACCTCCATTTAATCTCGTTACAATTCATGGCTTGTGCGATGACTTCACGTACCCTCCGTAGGCGTCCTAATGTTCCGCGCTCACTCCGCAGACTCTCCGTACGCGTCCTAATGTTCCGCGCTTACTCCGCAGACTCTCCGTACGCGTTTCATGTGTACTCTCCGTTCACCCTCCCTACAATTCGACGTAGGCATCTATTCCCGTAAGCCTCCGTGTACCCTCTGTAGAACCTTCGAAATACTTTTTTTTAAAACTTCGATAGAGCCTCCGTACACTCTATTCCCGTAAGCCTCCGTGTATCCTCTGTAGAACCTATAATTGTCTATATGTTGCGCCGACCCATAAAAGTAAAACGTTCCCCAAAATATTAAGAGAGAAATTTATTTATCTGCAATAATATATGATAAATGGCGTGTCTCCGTGACAAAAACAGGTCAGATTCCGCTATAAAAAGATTACGTCGCAATGACGAGTTTGAACATTTAAGGTAAAATTTTCAAAATTTCAACGAAATATAATGTTGTATAAGATCACTGAATATATAGACCTTTTATGTATTATTTAAATCATAGTAACACGGCAGGCAACTCGTTTTTATGTTTTATAATTGTATTTTATATCATATTTTACATTATGTGTCAATATACAATCATGTGTCAATAGATACAAGTCAATCAAAAGAATGTGAATATAACAAAGATCTATTATTTTCTTAATATCTGCTTTACTCCAGCTCTACAGAATTAATAACTTGTCCAATAACAAATTGATTATCAATGTTTATATGAATGCATACTGATTTAAGAAACGCAATTGGTACAGCGACGATTACGTTTCCTCGATGACATTTGTGCAAGTGAGACAGCCCGACCTGAAGTTCATCTGCACGAACGTGGAATATACCGTCTTTTATTATTTCCGTAATAATCGCAAAATGCTCTCCCTCACATATGCAATGATCGCCACAATCACACTCGGAAATTTTTACAAAACAATGAATTACTCCTAGCTTTTCCTCTCGGTTTATTTCATAGACAACACGCGAAGAGATCGTACTCTCTGCTCTATTATACATTTCGCCAATAAATAGTTTGCTGTCCTTCAACAGTCTTAAATACGTATGAACATTCTCAAGCGGAAGATTTGAATTCATCAAGGCTTGCTGAATGTATAGAGGGAGTCTGATAATCCGTTTATAGCTGCCCACACTATAACAACCAACAGCAATTCGTT
>NW_020227841.1:0-2709 GCF_003070985.1 Temnothorax curvispinosus
TCCAACGAACGGTGGATCTGCCGATCCGAGGAGCTTCATTCAGCCTCTCCTGATTATCCCGCGGATCAAGATGACCCGTGGTACTCGGAAGATCGTAACGATCACTCGCATCGTGCTCCCTGTGCCTGGATAGATGCAAGAATATCCGGTGAAAGATAACTGATTGCTTTTGCCTCGCGGAAAGGACTTAACAGGAAGAATCATCTGTCCTGTACGCCTATATGAGGCCAAATACTCTTAACGAGAAAATATGTATTATACGGTGTATCGCGCATCAAGAGATGAATCCAGATACGTTCATTACTGAAAGGGTCATTGATTTGAAGATTAAATTTCATGATGTAGGTACGAATGTATAGTAAGGGCAAATCTATATGTTGCATTTTGCTGTCTTCCGTTATGCACCAACACAGTTCACTAATTGCTACTGACAACTTACAAGAGTTACAAGAAGTTTCATATTAACTTTTGTATAGGTCTTCGTCCCTTTATTATGCGTTATTTGCACGAGGGTTTGAAAGAGACGCAAATATATAGGTACATGTATATTTAAACAAAATTCAGACGAGAGTCTGGGGTATCGAAATAAGGCCGTTGCGAAATGGGAATAGTACAGTTTCGCGATCGGTTTTCTGAACCGGACTCTCCGCGACGTTAAAGTCGTATCAGTCGTATGCGGGCTCGCACATAGGTAGGTAGGTAGGTAGGTAGGGCTTTTACACAATACACGTAACGTGTGCTCACGTACGTGTCCACCGCTGTTGCTTGCGGCCTCGTCGAGAGTTGCACCCGCATGTGGTGAGCCGCGCTTTTGCACACATGATCGCGGGCGAGCCCGCGCGCGCGCGCGCGCGTGTCTCGAGCGCAACCAACGGCATTACGTTGGCGGTGCGGTGCGTTGCAACACCCAGGTGTGTTTTGCAATGCGCTTCGATAGTCGATACGCCGTTTGCGCTCCTATCAGGGTGTCTAAAACCGCATATAGGAGCAGCGCATTCAGCGGTCGTGTAAACACGCGTGAGACTCCTCGACATTCCTTCCTCTGATATCTCCTCTTATCTCCGCTACCCAACGTCGCGGTTGTATTACGCCGCGAATGTGTTTGTTGATGCGTTCTTCCTTTCTTTTTTTTTTTATGGAAAAGAAAATAACGCGATAGTACGAGCCACTAATGTATTCATGAAAATGCCGGTGGAGCAACATTTTGCATATTGATGGAAAAAATGTTTTTGCTAATAGTTTCTAATTATTGGTTTATCTAAAGAGCGAAAAAATGTGTTGGCGAATTCTGTAATCATTTTCAAGATTTTTTACAAAATTTTATTTCTTTACAATTTACATTTTGTATATATAGAATACATGACCATACGCGCGCGCGCTAGTTAAGAAATCGAGAACACCGGTTATGAAAGGAATAATTTCAATTCTACTTCGTTGCGAAATGCGCAAAACCTCGATTTACTACATATAATGACGTTTCGCTAACCTATCACGTTAAGTTAAGTTGAGGGATTAATGACGAAAGTCGGTGAGGAGTGACTGACATATCCTGTAATTCCATATGAAACAACAGACGGGTTACGTGTGGAAAACAAACAACTCGTTGTTTCGATTAAGCAGCACGTGTTATCGTGCGATCACGATATCTCAGAGTCAGAATTCGAGACTTTGCCTCGGAGTTATATCGCATTAAGTTGAGGCACGGTGTGCTATTAAATTACAAATTAAAATAATTGCGGCTTTCCGTTCACCACGAACGGATATCTACATAGCATCGGGCATACGCACAGCATCATACGCCAGCTTAAAGAGCTGCAGGGCGGATTCTACGCGCCTACTTGACGAGAGACTTTATGTATCTGAAATTAAAGATAAAAGTTTGCGTTGATAAACCTGACGACGTGCTAGAGTGTAATCATGATACGTTTTATACATCAGGTGTATCCCCTTTTATTCCTCATTGTCAGTATCCTTGAGTATCATAGATATACACATTTTCTCCGATTTACGATAGGTGAAAATGTAGCGTAATTGCTTCTAAGTAATATATAAAAGAAATTGTCAATAAGTGCGTAGAGAGTCGAACTAATTTTCAATCATCATAAATCATTTCGGCTCTGTTTCTTTCAACCGCTAAAGTCGCAACTGAAGCAAGACAACAATTCTCGATATTAATTAATATCCGCAATTTCGTTTAAACCGGATTAACTACGGGTTTTATAATGAACAGAACAATAATTTATATTCCTAGACAGCGCACACAGAGTGCCGCGAGTACCTTCGGTGTATAAATTAAAGTCTTGCCGGTTAATCGAAAGGATCGATGGTAGGCAGACGCGGCCGCTACTCGTGCAAAACGCGGCTCTAATGAGGCCCGATGTCGCAAATATTTGTGGGAGAGCGGTGGTTAACCTTTTCGACCGATAAATTGAATTCCCATTAATGCTGATTACAGTATTATACGTGGATGGCAATCGGTCCATCTTTTATAATGCTTCGCAAAGATACGCGCATCCTCCTCTGCACACGAGCGATACCATCTTTATTCAGAAAGGCATAAATTCTCGCAGTTATCTTGATCCCCGCTGATTACGCTTGTTGGTGCCGATAAAGTCATTAAGAGACACTTAATAGGTAAAACGCTTCGGTAAATTTCATCTGTGTTCCGCAGTTCTGCTCGCAAATGCACGTGACCTTGATTCTCCATTT
>NW_020227842.1:0-1693 GCF_003070985.1 Temnothorax curvispinosus
CTCAATTGTAACCGTATTGACTTGTTTAAAGACCCTAACAACAACAGTTTTTAATAATAATAATAAAACATTTTGTAATAATTATAAACATTAAAAAAAATCAAACTTTGCGTTTAGTTGAAACTACTAAATTATGTTGTACTTATTATTAAACAGTTTGGTGAAAATTACTTTAGTTAAGTGATAATTAACAAACAGTTTGATAATTAGTACTAAATTGTCTTAAAAAACCTTATCTGATTGGTTTGTTCATTTTGCTGACAGTTACTCAATTATTTAGTAAGCAATTTTGTTACATTTATCATTACTTGGTAATAATTATCAAACTGCCAATATTAACTAAATCATATAAAATGTTGCTAGAATTATTTGTTATCATTAACCAAATTATTTTGTCGCAAATCACCTATACGTTTAGCTAAAACTACTTCACCAAAATTCTTGGTAACATTAGCCAAGCCTGGATTATTACAACCAAAGATGATTATTATTAGACATTTTTTCAGTGTATATATTCAATTTTAAAATTTTAGTACAGCTTATATATATATTATATAAATTATTATTTTTAAATCTTAATTATTGTACGATATGCTTTTTAGAGTCATATTTGGTACCTGCTGGAACATTCTTGCATCTTAACATTTACGGAGTCCACAGAGATCCTAATTTTTGGTCAAATCCAGAAGTATTTGATCCTGATAGATTCTTGCCTGAGAAGATCCGACATCGTCATCCTTATTCGTATTTACCATTCAGTGCTGGTCCACGTAACTGTATCGGTAAACTATATTTTTTATATCCTGATATGTATAATACCATGTTATATTAACAGATTACGATATGTACCAAATTGTAGGTCAACGATTTGCTATGCTGGAAATGAAGGCCATGATAGCTCCTCTGGTACACAATTTCTACTTGGAGCCTATTGATTATTTAAAGAATCTTCGAATGCAGGTTGATTTGGTACTTCGCTTTACTCAGCCACTTCGTGTAAAATTTATCCCTGTCTGTAAAATGAAAGCAAGCCCTTGAAACAAATATCGACTTAATGAAGATCATAAAAGGCTAAAAAAGGTTTTATTTACTTATACAATAATTGTTAATAACTCTGTAATAGTAACACTTTGCACATTATCGGTCACGGTCACGGTCAAAATAAAAATATAAATAAAATGTAATAATTGATCGCGTATAAAGCTGGGTCTAATCAACCAATGGCATCGAAAACTCAAAAAACAATTTTTACTTCGGTTTTTTCTACCCCTATTACATATATAACTTTTTTTAATTTGGTTGATTAGACTTAGCTTTATATGCGATCAAAATTATGGACCGTTAATCGCGTATAAAGCTAAGTCTAATCAACTAAATCTTAAAAAATTATATATGAAATAGGGGTAGAAAAGACTAAAAAATATAATAAAATT
Source organism: Temnothorax curvispinosus (assembly GCF_003070985.1). Lineage (NCBI taxonomy): Eukaryota > Metazoa > Arthropoda > Insecta > Hymenoptera > Formicidae > Temnothorax > Temnothorax curvispinosus. The sequence continues at coordinate 1,434 of NW_020227842.1, forward strand.
AGAAATAGATCGATATCTCCAAATTTGCGGAAGTTAGAGCAACCACGGACATTTCTAAAAAATGTAAAATTAAAAAAAAAAATCTTTTTACCGATCATCGCCAAATTTAATACCAACCTTCCTTGAATGATACTCTATCGATTAAAAAAAAACAGCCCGATATCTCAATATTTGCGGAAGTTAGAGCAACCACAGACATTAAATCTGCACACACACGCACGCACGCACGCACGCACGCACGCACGCACGCACGCACGCAC
>NW_020227842.1:1703-5099 GCF_003070985.1 Temnothorax curvispinosus
CACGCACGCACGCACGCACGCACGCACGCACGCACGCACGCACGCACGCACACACACACACACACACATACGGACATTTTTTTTAGGCGATATTTTGACGTTTTACAACAATCTGAACATATTGGCAGAAAAAACTCAAAAAGCAATTTCACACACATACGGACATTTTTTTTAGGCGATATTTTGACGTTTTACAACAATCTGAACATATTGGCAGAAAAAACTCAAAAAGCAATTTCTTCGATGGTTTTTTCTACCCCTATTTCATATATAATTTTTTTAAAATTTGATTGACTAAACTCAACTTAAACGCAATCGAAGGTTCATATACGAAATTCACGAAAACAAAGCTTTCTCTATGAGGAAGCAAAAATGCATAAAATATATTAAATAAATAACTATTTTACTACATATAGTCAATAAAGTATTACAGTATTTTATTGCAGTATTTTATTACACAATAAAACTGCAATTGCAGCGCAAACGAACAATTATTTTTATAAATAATAAATAATAAGTTATGAAATGCTCTCTTTGCATTCCCTGTCACATCTGGCCATTTCAATGGCCTCTTTTTTCTTTCTCTTTTTTTCTCATTGCTATTATCTTGTAGCACTTAGATTTGTTCGCTAAAATAATCACGTGGCTGCGTCATACTTTGCACAATATTAAATACAATGCGTATTTAATAATGTCGCAACAGCAAAGAGATAGAACTCTGACCTCTGCGATGTTTCACAAATAAAAGTTCAATAAAATGAAGTATCAGTACATGAGCGTCGAATCTGTACCACGCAAAAGATATTGCAGTAAATAATAAATAGACGGTTCTTCTTTAAGGATAGGTCATTAGTAACTGCAAAAATTTATTTATTATAAAGAGAAAACTCTTAAAGAGTGTTGAACAGTTTATGTAACAAATATGGTGAAAATAGAGAATGACCCTTAACTAATTTTGTGATCTTCTAAATTCGAATCGAATTGTATGCCAAACAGTACTACATGATGGGACATTAATTTCAGCAAATTTTTAGTTCAGGATAATTTTGAAGATACAGGGAGTCAAAGTGGCCAAATTCCCAATATTGTCCAAGCACAAAGGACACAAAAAAAAGTTAAAACTTCTTTGATAATAGTGGTAATTTGATTAGAATTAGTCCGAATAAATCTCTGACCACCGTACTAAAAATCTGACCCCTCCACTCCTGTTGCTTAATTTTTTAAAGGAGCCCCCAAAAAAGTTTTTACTGAATTTCTCGAAAGCGGATACAGTTACGAAAAAATGTAACACTTTGCACACGTGTCATAATCGGTAAAATGTTTCAAAAGGAAGTTGTTTATCTTGGAATTTGATCTACACAAATAGGTCTCTTTTATTTTTTTTCGTAGAGCTAATCTTTTGGCTCAAAAACTCTCTCACTCGTTCACTCTCTCAATGAATCTTTCTTTTAATTTAAAGTATAAGAACGCTGAGTCTGTTACTAAGTTCTTGCCGTCTATCACTTGCAATATGCCAACAATATAACTTTTCAAACTTTTAAGCCGGGTATACACTTAGCGAACGAACACCGAACAAACAGTGAACGCAAACATTAGTTGTCATTATTCAACAAATTGTATAATAAAAAATCTCAAATTGCTAAATGCAGCAAACATCGATTCTAGTCGAATTCTGGTGTTTGGCGCAACCAAAAAAAAAAGAACAGACAACCAAGGAACACAAATGCGAATAATGTCCGAACGTTCGCGTTTGCTGTTCGTTCTCTACACAGTAAAAAATCGTGCGTCCAAATGTTAAAATTTTCTTGTGTTACAAAGATTTGACTATTATTTCAATGTAAAATTAACATACAACAGCTATGTTATTATTTTCGTAACATTTTCATATGTTAAATTAATGTCAACGTGATAACTTAACACTTTATGTATGTCATTTAGAAATTGAATATTATTTTGAGTTCTTTTAACATAATTATTTCAAAAAATCAACACGCCTTAAAGTTTTTTTAACATAAACAAAAATTAAAGTAAATCTTCAAATAATCGTAAACTTTGACATACAAAATAATCAAATTTACTACAATCAAATGTTCAAAACAACATTTCTCTTAAGTTGAAGTAACTATCGTTTATTCAAATATGTTATATCGACATTTTTTACAAGTTATTTTTACATTATACTTAAAGTTAAAAGAACAAATATAAATGTAAAATATAGTGTCAATAAATTAACATTTCTAATTTGTCAACGAGTAACACACGATGAATGAGTTATTTTAACTCAAAATTTAAAGTGGATTTTCTGGGACATTTGAAAAATGTTACGATTAACATTTTATTTTTTACTGTGTAAGTGTAGGTATACCTAGCTTTAAACGGATTATTAATCCATATGTATCTTTATATAATTTTTAACTTCCTATTAAATAGGAAATTCACCTCTTAAACGAGGTATAAGCGTAGGCCGGGACGGAATCGAATCACGGACGCATAACACTTGCATATTTGCATGATTGATATTAAATCAATGATTCTAACCATTTCGATGACCCTTGTATTGGTAATACCATTTATATTGCTTATATAAGCAATTTATAAAAAGTCTTAAAAAAAGCTTATTAATAATAAATTTTAGATATCGTTATCATAATATAAGACTGTACATGCCATTCAAATAATTAAATAGAACATCATAAAAGCGAACGAGTAGTCGAGATTTAACAAAAAAAAATATTTTTGATTTGAAAATATATTTATTGTTAGTTTCAAGTTCCAACAACATGAAAATCTTGAAATAAGATTATATTGAGTTAAACGAATAAAAATTTGCTTAAATAAAGTCATTATATAGTTCAACCAAGAAAAAAAATGTTGAAATAAAAAGTTGAAATTTTAATTAGAAGATATAGATTGTTTCGTATATACGCAAAATTACTATAAGGTTCTTAGAAAGAAAGTATAAGATTTCAACTTTTCCTTTCTTGAACTATATAATACTTAGTTTAATAATAATATATAAATAACATCATTCAAGCAAATTTTCTTCGTTCAATACAGTATAATTTCATTTCAAGATTATATATTCTTGCGTATATACAAGTATATCAGTTGATTTGACACTTGTTTTTTTGTGTGCAGTACCAGAACTGATCAGTCACTCGCAAGCGTTTCATGTAAGAACTTCGGTTTATCGTGACATATTTTATAGTAACGAAAACATTTGTAATAATGTAATATCTCTAAAATATTAAGAAATTGAATATATTTTTACTTTTACATGTTTGTTATGTACATGCGCATTTTTTAATAAAATAAATAATACATTATATCCATTTAAAATTTGTTCGTGATAAAGTATCAATAAAGTATTTTAACACACTTTTTACTGACCAAACG
>NW_020227843.1:0-6193 GCF_003070985.1 Temnothorax curvispinosus
TTAAGTATGATACATGCATCTATCTACAGTTTGGTGAGCGCCAAACATACCGCCCACCAAAATACAACGAGTTGTATTTTACTGTCAATTTGAATCGGTCGCCTGTGGAGCAGGGCCCATCGGCAGGGGGCACAGCTTCACTAGGGGACGCGTGATCGTGCCGTCCGCCACCCGCACCGTGGCGACACGCGGGACGCTGTCGCTGCCCGGATGCAGCGCCTCCACTCGTCCTCGCTTCCAACGCAGAGGAGGCATGTTGGCGTCCTTGAGGAGGACTAACGCACCGACACCGAGCGGGTTGACTGAGGTCCACCATTTGGGACGCTGTTGCAGCGTATGGAGATACTCCTGATGCCAGCGCTTCCAGAAGTCCTGGTGTATTCGTTGGACGAGTTGCCACCGACTCAGCCAATTCATCGGTAACGGGGTCACGTCTTGAGTGGGAACGGAGACGAGCGGTTCCATCGTGAGGAAGTGACCCGGCGATAGGACTTCGAGGTCGGCAGGGTCGGTGCTCATCGGGCAGAGGGGTCTGGAATTCAAGACGGCCTCGACCTGCGCGAGGACCGTCGTGAATTCCTCTATTGAGAGGACTTGATCACCCACGGTCCGCCGCAGGTGGGTTTTAAAGGTCTTGACTCCCGCCTCCCAGAGGCCCCCGAGTGGGGCGCGGAGGGAGGATTAAAAGACCACTTGATCTTCTCTCGCTCCGCTGCGAGGCTCATGCGGCTTTCTAGTTCCCGTGCGGCCCCTACAAAATTCGTTCCGCAGTCGCTGTAGAGAAGCGAGCAGCGTCCGCGTCGGGCCACAAAGCGTCGCAGCGCAGCGAGGAAGGAGTCGGTGGACAACGAGAAGGCGGCTTCCAGGTGCACCGCCTTAACCGAAAAGCATACGAAAAGGCACGCGTACACTTTGACGGAGGAGACCCCCCGGGCTCGTCGCGTAACTATGTTGAACGGTCCCGCGAAATCAACGCCGCTGATCGAAAATGGCTTGGCCCGTCGGACCCTATCGGCCGGTAGTTCCGCCATGAGGGGCTGAGAGGTGTGTGGATTTACGCGGAAACATTGATGACATCTCGAGAGTACGCGTTGTATAGCGCGATGCACCCCGAGGACCCAATAATGTTGCGTGAGCAGGTATTGCAGCGTGCGCCGACCAGGGTGCATGTTCGTGCGGTGCACGTGCTCGATAACGAGATCCGTGAGCCTATGTTTACAGGGCAGTAAGGCAGGGTGCTTGTTCTCGAATGTCAATCCGGATTTTGCAAGCCTGCCGCCCACCCTGAGAATACCCACCGGATCAAGGAAGGGAGCGAGTTTGCGAAAGGGCTTGGGGAGCCTTCTCCCGCTTTGAAGACGATCGATCTCATCGCGGAAAGCATCCGCCTGTACACTCTTCACAACGAGTAGTAACGCGGAATGCAGTTCGAGCTGATCTATGGCCAAAGTCGTAGGAGCAGATTTTGCACGGAAGTGATGTACAAACCTGAGAATGTATGCTATAATTCGGCCAATTTTCTCGATTGAAGAGAATCTTTCGAGCAATGAATGTACCGCGTCAGGCGGATCGAGCGCCACGAGCGATACGATTTTCTCCTCCCCGATCGGAGGGGTTTCCGAACCGTGGGAAGGCTCAACTCGGGGTTCGAAGCGAACAAGCCACTCAGGGCCCGCCCACCACATCGAATTGGCCACCAGATCGCGAGGATAAAGCCCACGGGAGCAGTGATCCGCCGGATTGGACTCCGTGTCGACGTGACCCCAAGCTGATACCGGCACGTTGTCCTGAATGAGGGCAACGCGATTTCTAACGAAGGTCTTCCACCGTTGTGGTGCTGAGCGGATCCAGGCCCGGGCGACCTCGGAATCCGTCCAAGCATACTCGTCGTCAATGTCAAGGTGTCCGCGGAGGGTGCGCCGGACGTACGCGATTAATTTAGACAAGAGCAGAGCCGCGCAGAGCTCCAGACGGGGAATGGTGAGGGGGCGAAGCGGGGCGACCTTAGACTTGGCGCACAGTAATCGGACCCCGACGCCGTCGCGCGTAACGATTCGCAGATAAATCACGGCTCCGTACCCCAGCTCGCTGGCATCGCAGAACCCGTGGAGTTCGCAGCGATCTACATGGCACGAGTTAAACGCGCGAGGAACGCGAAGGGAAGATAACACGCCGAGCTCCGTCTGGAAACGACTCCAACTGCGACGAATGTCCATCGGAGGCTCATCATCCCAATCTAACTTGAGGGTCCACAGACGCTGACTTAAGCACTTCGCGGTAAAGGTGAGTGGGGCCAGAAAACCCAGGGGGTCGAATATGCGCGCTACTTCCGACAGTATAGTGCGTTTGGTGCACTCACGATCCAACGCGTTGACTTGAAACCCGAAACTGTCCGACTGTGAGTGCCACCGAAGGCCCAATATCTTCTGAGATTGATCCTCGCTTGACTCGAAATCTAACATCGATTGGCTACATAACTGCGGGTCGAGGCCCTCCAGCGCGGCAGGATGGCTGCTCGACCACTTTCGAAGCTCGAAGCCGGCGCTTCGGAGAAGCGATAGCAATTGGTCGCGGAGTGCGCGAGCCTGTTCCACCGTCCGAACGCTTGTCACGACGTCATCCACATACAGCGCCTCGAGTAGGGCTGCGAACGCTAGAGGATATTTCTCGCGGTATTGATGAGCTAACTGGAGCAAACAATAGATCGCCAAGAACGGGGAGGCGCTAAAGCCGAATGTAACTGTTTTGAGGAGATAGTCGAAGATGGGGTCCGACTCCGAGAAGCGCCAGACGATACGTTGGTAGTTGCACTGCTCCGGGCTTATCCAAATCTGGCGAAACATCTGCTTCACGTCCGCGGTTAGAGCGATCGCTTCGGCGCGGAACCGAAGCAGGATGGCGAGCAGGTCCTGCTGCAGCTTCGGACCGCTGAGCAGGGTGTCGTTGATCGACAGACCGTCCGGGCCTCGCGATGACGCGTTGAACACTACCCGCAACTTAGTGGTAGTGCTATCGAGTTTATACACACCGTGGTGCGGTAGATAATAAATGTGGCCATCCGACGGGAATGGATTGCGAATTACCTCCATGTGTCCGCTATCGAGATAGTCCCGCATGAAACTATTGTAACCAGCTCTGAACTCCGGATCAGATTTAAATCGACGTTTTAGTGCGCGGAGACGACTAACCGCAATGGAGCGCGAGCCGACGAATGTAGGAGGATCCGACACGAACGGGTACGAGACCACGAAACGACCCGAGGGGTCACGATACGTGGTCTTGGCGAAGATTTCTTTGCAGCGTCGATCCTCGTCCGAACAAGAAGCGTCCTCCGGCACCTCCTCCAATTGCCAAAAGCGACCCACCGATGTCGCGATCGACTCGAGCGCAGTCGCGAATGACCTCAGGGGCGCTGCCTGGACTGATGGGGATACCGCGCCCGTCAGAACCCATCCGAAGACTGAATTGAAGGCGTCGGGTTCTCCCCTTTCCCCCTTACGACGGCCCTCCCGTAGCACCGACACAAACGAGTCCGCCCCCAGGAGGATGTCAACACCGCCGGGCACGAAATATTCGGGATCCGCGAGCGGCAATCCCTTCAAGTGTTTCCACGGCTGGACCTCCACCTTGTCATTAGGCAGCGGCGAGGTTATGCGCGAGAGGACCGTAGCCTCTATCGAGAACCGAGTGTCGTCGCGACCGCGCCCGCGGATCACGAGAGAGGTGAGGCCCCTCGTCGTGGCCGCCCTGGCTTCGTTTATCGCCAACACGGTTGCACTGTGTTTGGTGCGACAAAAGCCGCCCTTCCGGAGGCAGCCCTCGGTAATAAAGTTGGCCTGACTCGCGCTGTCCAGCAATATGTGTACGGGGAACGCATTGCCACGCGCGTCTATCGCCTCGGCTCGTACGGTGGACAGGAGGACGATTCTATTGGCCAGGCTAGTCATTGTTACAATTGGCGCATCCTCCGACTGAGGAGCGGGTACGGCGTCCGGTTCGGCAGGAGTCGCGCTAATGGGTTCGGGCTTAGGGGTAGTATTAAAGCTCTGCTCGTAATGCAGAAGCGTATGATGCTTTGTGCCGCAGGACCGACATGCCCACGCGGACGGACAGTCTTTCATGCCATGCCCCGAGCGCAGGCAGTTGAGGCACAATCTCAAGTCGCGAGCCTTAGCCTGCCTCTCCCTCGGCAAGAGTTTTAAAAACTGGGAGCACTTCGACACGTAGTGAGACTCCTTACAAACGGGGCAATCGGCCGCGTTAGTCACGAACGAAGAGACCGGTGTGGACTTGGTTTTGGAGGACGGGCCCGCGACGGCCTCGAGAACCTGACAATGCTCCGCTAGAAATTTCGTGAGTTGTGTATATCGCGGTATCTCCTCAGCCCGGTGAGCCGACTCGAATTTTTCCCGAAGGGAACGAGGAAGCTTGTCTAACAAAAACCTCAGTAGGATAAAGTCCCATGAATCGGTAGGGAACTTCATCAATGCGAGCGCGCGCGTGTTCTCGGTAAACGTATCTAATAAGTGGTGAAGAGCCTCGGCCGTCTCCGCCTTCAATGGCTTTGCTTCGATTATCGAATTCAAGTGATGGTCCGCTAACCTTCTCTTATTCCGGTATCGATCGACCAGCGAGTCGTAAGCGATCAGATAGTACTCATCAGAAAACGGCAGGTTTTTCACCACGTTGAGTGGTTCCCCTTTGAGTGAAGCCAGCAGATACTGGTATTTCTCTATCGCGGAAATCTGCTGGTTGTGTATCGACGCGTTGAACAACGCGATGAAGGAAGGCCACAACGTAAGGTCGCCGGAAAACTGCGGTAGCGGGATCTTAGGCAACTTGACCACCGAGGCCTGACCCGAGGGCTGTGCCGGCGCGCCTCCGAATGGCGCGCCCGTTTCACGGTGATATCGACTCTTTACGGCGTAATGCATTTTATCGAAACTGGCTCGGATTTCGTCCTCGACCTCGAAATTCGCCGCTTCTTGGATGACCTTCAGGTGGGTGGCCTCAAAATCGTCCGCGATCTTCGCTACGCTCGAGTAGCGAGCGAGGAAGGTCGCTCGTATTGCCGCGTCGGTCGCGGCTTGTAGGGAGAGGTCGTGTATTTCTTGCATACGCCGATTGCATACTTTGCGACGAGCATATGCGTTTTTCGACATGATGTAACAAAGGGGTCGTCCACCACAGACAGACGAAGCTAAGAGCGAAGGGTAAACGACGAATAGGCAGTCGGAGGCGACGGCAACTCGAACCAACAATATCGAAACCCGGCGAAAACAATCACGAAAGTCAGGTCGCCAAGGTGAGGGGTAACGGACGGCTCCGTTCGGCGCTCGCGCAAGTCCCGAGGGAATATTCTCGATAATATTCCTCGAGTTGAACGCGGAGAATATCAGCCGTTGGATTAGCGCGATAAACACGCGTCGCAGAGTTCGAAAGGCAAATATTCTCGATCGGTGACAATAATATTTTCGAGCGATGGTACTCTCGGACGGATCACGAATGTCGAGATAATACAAGTGCTGGGTCGGGCGGTACGTACCTCGCAACGACGTAAACACGAGCGATGCTCGAGACTATACAGAAAAACAACGCGCGCGAGACCGGCCCGTAATCGAAGGCCACGGCCGTTGTCTCTATGCGCGAAAGTATCGCTGGCCCGGAATACTCGGATATTCGACCGAATATTTCGGTTACGATCAAGTCAATTAAATGGCGACTAATTACCGCGGCGAGCGCGGATTCGATTTTAAGGCGATTAACGGCTGCGGCCCGAGCTATGACGAACGAAGTTCGCACGCGTATTCCCGTTGCGAAGCTAGCGTTGCACGAGAGATACCGCGCGAGACACGAGTTGTCAGCACGCCGAGCGTTATTGCACCTCGTTAATGCGAGAATAAGAAATTCAGCGAATTCGCGTAAATTACAGGCGGCTAATGGCCGATTGCGCGATGCTACGCGAGAATTCCCTTCGCGAAGCGAGCGTTGCGATACGGGAGATCCTGCGAGACCCGCAAGGTCACGTGCTATTGCACTACGCGTTACAGAAAGATTCGGTGACTTAGAACAATGAAAGGACACGCGAAAGGTCGGCGGTAATAGACTAATCGCGAAGATATGATAATCCGGCTCGAAGGACCAGATGCTCGGGGGGCGGTAGAGCCGTACCCGGATTTGCGATAAAGCGAAG
>NW_020227844.1:0-9046 GCF_003070985.1 Temnothorax curvispinosus
TGGCGATGCACCGCGTAGCGGGCGCGAGCCGAACTCTCTCGCCGCGCAAGTCCGCGCTGCCGCCCGCACCAGCTTCTAGAAGTATGCTACACAACAAAAAAATATTTGTCTAAACAATAAGTCAAGGAGTTGTCTAAACTTGAAAAATGTTATTGTCATATCTTGTTTTATGGAGTCTATATAACTATAATAATTATAGTTGAGGCGATATTTAACTTTCAACTAATAGTTGACAAATATTGTTTCTGTGACTATACTTTTATAGTATTCAGTACTATTTAGTTCCTATTACTTTGGAAAACTAGTTACAAGTAGTTAAACTGCAGAGTTGCCAAAAAAATAGTTGCCACAACTATTTAGATTTCTCTCAGTGCGACAGACAATGTATGAACTCGTACGTGCCGACATCGAAAATATTATATCTGTTTTTAATTCATATTATTCGTATGATACGCAAATTGTATGTATACATTACAATAATGTGTCAAATTGGTGTGTAAAATTTATCGAAATAATGGTCTGTTCTGTCTCTAATTATCGAAGAAATTTTATAAATCAGCAACGAACTTGTTTTGATTTGTTTCTTTGGTAATTCTTTAAACGTTTGTTATTTTAGAGGCGGTGGACTAGCTGGACTAGCATGATGAATGATAAATCAATACTTTCAATATGAACATATTAAACTTTCTGTTAATATATACGAGCGATAAATTCGGGATTAATTAAAGGGAAGAATTAACAATTATAATTAATATCTGATTATATCATAAATTCAAACTTCATTTCTAGTTGAATATGTCCAATGTCTAATCAACAGAATTCAATTAATTTGATAAAATCAATATTCCTTTCCAAATCAATTAATATAATTATATATAATGAGACAATAGAAATCACCATGCAACTTACCTGCAACTTAATTATTTAATGCCGCGTATTATTTTTTCGTTCGATCAAATAAGAGCCAACGAAATAAGTACCAACGGAAATTTTTTAAATCACGAATGGCAGAGCGACAATTGGGAGAGTTCTTCCCCGAACTTGTCCGCATCGCGTGTCCGTGTGTCTTTTGCCATCAAGCAAACAACGACGAAAAGCACCAAGGACGCGAGGCCTCCCCTCGCGTCCCCTCTTCTTTTTCCTTATAACCCTGAAAATTCGATTTCGTTGCCGCCAGGTATTTTAACGAGACCGATATTCCGTGGCGGCGGTGTGTGCCGAAAGGCCGGCGGGTGACGAACGACGGGGTGGGAGCGGGTGTGTGTACACGAATTCGGGACTAATCTGCCCAATTAAAAAGGACCCGGTGACCACAGCGGAGAGAAACGGCGGGTACGACAGGCACAGATTCGAGAATCCGCCGATGGTATTCGCTAATGAGTGCGATTCCTCTAGCCCTCTCCGTTCCTCTCACGCTCCTTCTACCCTTCTCTTCGGGCTTTTTTCTCCCGCTCTCTTTTTCGGCTACATGTCTAGGGCGGTCACGATCCTGGGGGTACTGGAAAACGTTAATTAAGCACGCCGTTTTTGAGCGCTTTGCGTAGAACAGGATCGTCGTTAATTGGACGATCGCCACCGAGACTTTTGGCGGAGTTATCTCGCCGCGAGAAGCGTGAGAATACTGCGCGGGGAGTAATTTCGACAAAACCGGCCGGGAAGATTTTCTTAAGCTTATCGCTAAAATATTTGCAGGATTTGTGAAATGACTTTTTAATGATTCAGGATTTAATCCTTTATTAACCCTCAGGGTACGAACTATAAAAAAGTTACGTTCCGTACGGACATGGGTTAGCCTAACCCGGCGACTTTGATTGACTGTATATCGGGCTGTAGTTTATCAATTGAAAAAAATTTTTTTTTCTTTGGATCGGAAATTTTCTCAAAAATACAATAGCGTTGATAGATTTATTACCTTATTTGTTTAAACAAAGATACATTTGAAAATGTAAACCATTCTCAAAAAATTTTCATAAAAATTCATTTTTTCTTTTAAATTGCATAACTTTATGAAAAAAAAAGATATCGACATTTTTTAAGTCGCGTTTGAAAGCTAAAAAGTTGTTCTTTGAAATGGCTGAATTCGTTTTTTGATCCATTTCAAAAAGTATATTTTTTTTGAACTATGAAAATACCCGTTTTTTTGCGATAGCGATATAACGTTACTTGCTTGATTTATCGTAATAACGCAAAAAAAAAATATCTTAAAGTAAAAATAGTTCTTTTGGATGTTGTTGATTAGTATAATATAAATAAATAACAAAAATTGCATGCACAGATACGTTATTCTGGTATGCTACAGAGCATCATTTTGAGGTTAGAATGCACAAAAGTATAAATTATTAAAAATAGTAAATTATACATACCAGAATACTCTACTGCAGCAAATACTCGAAAAACACAAATTTTTTTTGTTTGAAAAACACGGATTTTGTAACGTTCCGTACGGACTGGGTGTAGACTACCCGAGTTTAATTTTCAAAATTGTATAACTTGAGCACCAAGCGTAGACTGACGCTGCCCCTTGGTGCTCACAGTAGCTACCTCAAAGATTCCCCCCCCCGGTACGGACCCCCACCATTCACTTCCTTTAAAATGGCGCTACTTTCAAAATTCGCTCGGGTTACGCTAACCCAATTCGTACCCTGAGGGTTAAACATCATTTGTTGATCTCTCAGATAAAAATGTAAAAATTTTTAGAGGGTAACAGAGGAATCTTCTCTCATTTATATATTGTTAATAACAAACTGAACAACCAATCTATCTATTCGGTAAATTATATAAGTTGTTTAATATATAAATTTCATATATAGAGTATTTTAGTGTGCATTATAAAGAAGATTGAATTATTGGTCGCTGTTATAGTCCGATTTCGGCACGCACGTTAAATTACTTTTATCTCTAAAATGAGATGCCACATCGCGCCATTTACGAGACAAATGCACTGTATTATATTGGAGCGGCGATGTAAATTGTGCAATTTTTTAAGCGGACAATTTCCAACAGATAAACACGATTGTTTCCTCTTTTTCCATGCGAAATCGATCTCGTTAATAGAGAACTCGTTTATTAACAGACGCGTATGGCCGAGGTAACGTCAAACTGTTTGAAAGAGTGTTGGATCGGTCCTCTGTCAGAGAACTTTATATGAACGTAGTAGGTCCCGCATTGCGAGTATTTCATTTCGTCGTTACCTTATTTTATCCTGCCGAGCGCACCTGCACTCCTCCCTCCTCCCTCCTCCCTTTCCCTTCCCCTTCTACCCCTCTGTCCGTTCTGCCGGTCGAGAGGCTCTCTCGTTGCATCGCAAATGTATCCAGGTCGTACACGACCTAGCCTAAGAAGTGTATTTCTGGTTCCGCACATTCAGCGGCCCCGAGAGATGTCGGATTACGTATCCGATGGTTGTCTAACAAATGAGAGCACGGCGATCCAAACTGTCAGTGGGCACAGAGTCAGGGTTTCTGTAACATAGGCGAACTGAAATATTGGTTTAGTTTTCGAGCAACGATTAACAGTGACTCGACGGAGCTCATCGGAATTTCTGCATAACTTCAATTTGAAGTGGTCGAATTTTGTAATTTTTGTCTTACCTTGGGTTTATATACAGTCACATGTTTGTTTACTAGTTGTAAATTGAAATCTTGAATTCTAATTTAGTTCGCTCTCTCGATATTTAGGAATTTCTTCTTTTCTTATCCCCAGCATGCCGAACGTGCGTCCCATTTTGAGAGGCTTTCGTATTCCTTCGGACCGCGGCGGCGGCACCCCTTTGAGACATTTGTTCGTTCGTGTTCTTTCACGTGTCTGGCACACTCTTTTCCTTTCTTTCACACGAACTTGCTGACCGATATATATACGGGCTTTGGTCACCGGAGTTGTGACTACCTGCCGTCGTCTCTAATTGGCACGATTTATAACCGCCGTGGATCGTGCATCTCTCGCCTTACGTCCGTAGCCATCGGCTCTTCGCCTGTCGAAATTTCTGTCGATTCGTGCGAATCGGCGTCTCTTTTTCGACGAAAGATCGCGACCACCTGTTGCAGGGAGACCCTAGTTCAATCTTGCTCGACGTGGTATCGCTCGGAAGCTTCAGCGATAGCCGTGGAAAGCGTCTCGTCTTTCTAAAGAAGAGTTATCAGCGCGGTATACAAGCAGTTAGGGAAATCAGTTCCGCGTTCCTTAATGGAGACTACGTGTTCGCATTACGCGAGACGGTGATCTGCGCGATTCGCAAAATAATTTCCCGATCGGTCGTGAATAAATCTCGTTCGCGTGTGTACACGCGATCGGCGCGATCGGCTACGGGTCCTCAAGCGAATCGTTATCGTCATCATTGCTAACGGCGTCGATGACAGTATTCGACGGTGGATCTGTACAATTAATAGCGCGAATTAACGGATTAATCGACGGGAATTCGTTATCACGGAGCCGTGGCCGTGTATCGCGGCAGGCGCGCTTAATAAATGCGAAGGGGGGTCGACTTTAATGCGGACCCGACCAGTTTGAAGCGGAGAAGCGGTAGCGATCGTGCAACGAGCAACGGCAGTTACGAGCAGCAGGTGCGTCTCTCACTCGACCTAATCTACATGAGCGGAATGCAGCCGAATTAAAGTTTCGGTTTTCTTGTTGCGGTTGCCGTCGCCGTCGCCGGGACGACGACGCGGCAATGCCGGCAATTAAACGTTTACGTCACGCGCACCGAAATCACGGGTTTTCTCCCGTTATTTCTACGCGCCTTTCGCTTTTTCTACGTCGCGCAAACTCTGTCGAACGCCAGTCGTAAATGCGCTAGATTATGAAGAAGAGTAACGATCGTGTCGGACGAGCGCGTTATTGGGTGAAAAGTGATCGTTACTGCGCGTGTGACGGCTGACGGAACATGTCCATGCTCTCCACTCTACTTTGATTAATGCTGAGATTAATGAAGGATATGATGGTGAGAAATGAACGTTAATGCGTCGCATATATGCAATGGTCGACCCCGCAAGATTATTACTGGCTAGTTATCTATAATATGAGAGTGTTGAATGATCGAGACATTGCCAGACGTGTATCTTCGAAGGGCAGTGTACTCTCTAAAAGTCGAAGAGTAAAATATCACTCAAAACAAGTGAAATGCAAGTGTAACGAAAAGTGAAAATTGAGTCTGTGCACTTCGAGTGATTCGCCATTCTATTAACAATAAGAAAGAGTTGAATTGCGCTCTATAAATTGGAGTAAAATTGCACTTCATTTGAGTGAAAGGGCACTCTTTTCGAGAGCAGTAGCTCCAATGTCCATAATAGGAATGAATTATGTCACTCTAATTTTGAGTAGAAAATTCTATTCTGTTAGTCATTTATCAGTCAATCTTTAGCAAATCATTATAGCTTTAGAGTGAGATCGTATCACTTTAGTATAGAGTAGTCTAAAAATTGGAGTGGAAAATTTACTCTTATTTTATGAATACCCGCATTTACTTAAATTAGAATGACAACCCTCTCTTTTAGCGTGATTATTGCAATCACTCTAATATGTTAGTGGCGAAACCACTCTAGAGTTAGAGAGTAGATGAGAAGTATCGCTGCAGAGAAGTAAAGGGACAGTACATGATTGGCCTTATTTCACGATTCGCCTAACCCGATGCTGGTCGAGAGCCAATTATCCTTTCTTTTTTTTTAAAGGAGTAGTATTTTTTGCGACAATCTTCGCTGTACTTGTGTATGCACCCCTTTCCATACCCGAGAGCGACTCTCGCGTCGTCGTCGGGGCAGCAGCAGCGTTCCGTCGGCGTCGCCGCGTTTCCGGCCGACCTTAATCGTGCATGCGTGTCGAGTGCCACGCGAAGGACTTAAGGACCTTAAGCCGGCATCGCGTGACTTTCGGGGTGGTGCACAGGGCCGGTAATTTATTCCCTTCGGGGACCCTATCCCTATCCCCGAGGTTTCGTGACGCGTCTCCGTCTTTTTTTCCCATAATTCGCCGCGCGCGGATGAACGACCGTCGCGAAACGAGTTGGCGGGGGGGGGGGGGGGACCTATCGTGCTTCTGCGGGCGCACGGACACACAAGGTGCGTGGCGCCACGGAAATGAGTTAATTACTTCATACGCAACGCGGGTAGTGGCCGGTAATTATTTCGTGTAGTAGCAGATGCCCGTAAGGAGACGTTGAATGTTCGAGCGGCATAATCGGTAAATTACATCCGCATATATCTCACGGCATTTTTAATGAAGTTAATAATTAATATCTTATCCCGATAATTGTTCTTATCCCGATGTTGATTGAAAAGATTATATTATAACGAAAATTGTATTATACTTATAAAAGAGCAATATTTCTCAAAATGTTTTTTGTTAAAATATTAATTTTATATAATAATACCAGAGATTGATACATTTATAATAATAATTTCTCTCAGCATTTAGAATAGTTCATTTATATATTGTATATTTGATTTACTCATCACACACATTGAAATTATTTTTGTAAATTTTATAATTAATTTATATTTTTCTCAATAGCTTCTTCGGTTAATGAAATATGCAGTTAATGTAATTTTAGCAGTTGTATCAAGCAAAGTCATTTAGAGAAGTTTAGTAGATTTTCGTTGATTTAATTAGTTTGTCCTGACATTACCGTTTCATAATTGTACTACTGAGACGATCATTTTGAAATACTTTTGAAATTCGCAGTTTTATTAGGTAATTAAATGGAAGGATTCTACGAAATAAATGCGGACATAAAGCACGAGTTATCGTTAAACGCGGCGGTTGAACTTAGTGAGTATCTAGATTTTATATCTAAACGAAGATCGTCGGTCGAAGTAACGAAGTTCGTATTGGCGATGTCTGGTTAATAATTTTCTTGTGTGTGTGTGTGACAGCAGTTATCATATTTCCGATCAGGATTCCGACTCTTGACTACACCATGTTTTCTACATTCGCTTCTCTCATCTCGTTGAGAAGAGAACAGTCACTTGGTTAGCTTTACGAGTTTTCGAGTTTTTAATTTATAAAATGTGTCGTAGACTATACTATTTAAACATTATATAAATATTTATTTCAAACATTTATTAAAATAAAAAATGCAGAGAAATGTTCTTTTTTGCTTCCAAAGAATTTTTTAAAATATTTATTAAGATATAGATTTGCGATAACTTGCATAGCAGATCCTATAGAATTATTTGAAATTATATGGTAAATATTTTTTTGTAATTGGTAATTTTTTATAAGAGAAGAGATAGAATCCTAAAATAAAAGAATATTAATTAAAAAAAAAATGTTTTTAAAATATTTTTGGAAAATTGTATTAAAAAGAAATAGTTTTTTCAGTTATCATCAGATAGCAACAGATATCAGTCGGTATATATACCTATATAGTTCCAGACGTGACCACTGGAGTTCTCTTTCGCCACCTCTCGTGTCCACCGCTTCGGTTCACGTTCTGAAGATTTTAAAGATAAAATTTAATTTAGCAACATTTTTAGCAACAGTTATATGCAACCATTAAACATCGGTCGAACGAATTAATTTTTACATTGAAAATTTAAATTAGTCTTACATTCTATACAAAAGCTCAACGATTTCCTGTGTTAATCACGTTCGATAGCTCTGCTCCAGTTGATTGGCTCTTAGATCCGTTAGCTTTGAATGTTACAAGATGGTAACTGAACGATTTCCGGTACGTTGAATAAAATAAGTCGTCATCAGTTAGTCATCAGTTCGCCATTGTGCCGACACTGCCGACTTCACGTGCCACGTCACGTCGTACATACATTTATCGTTCATTGTTTATTTAATACGCAATAGACGTCTTTGGGAAGGTCAGGAGTTTGAACCTCTCTTTGAACATGACAAACGAAAATCGAAAACAGTTTTGTGGCGTGGAATACAAGTATCAGCGGTATTCGTTGTACGAATAATAATCGTCTTTGTGTAACAGAAGATGTTACGTAGAAAATACAGATCGAACAGACAAACGATGAAGATACGTCCGTCGCACAGAGTGATGGTAAACGGAAAATGACTTGTAATAATTTAAGTGCATAGAAATTGCTAGTTTTTCGATCTCGTAAAAATTATCTTTAAGATTTAATCTTAAGAGTGCCCGCATTAATTTAAATTAGAGTGATAACCCTCTCTTTTGGAGTATCGCAATTACTCTATAATATATTAGTGGCGCAATCACTCTGTTACTACGTTTACGCGAGCGTTACTTTTGCAGTAACTTACGATAATTCACTCGCGGAGTAAATTATCGTAAGTTACTACAAAATCCCGTTTACGCGAAGGAATTATCGTAAGTTACTACAGAAGTAACGCTCGCGTAAATGTAGTATATGAGATTTAGAGAGTAATAACTTTTCAAGATCTTGTAACCAAATAATATTTTGTGACTGACATGCGACATTTGTTTCAGTGGTGGAAAGTTCATCACCGTCGGCGACAGAATCAGGTTACCAGATGATGTGACAATGGGATACATCATTGAGTACCTCCTGAAAAAGCAACTCACTGTGGTGGAGCAATTCCACTCGCACTTGGAACCGATGAAGTTCCTGAACAAGGATACCTTCCATGAACAGGTAATTTCAATACGTTCTTTGCCCTTTAAATTCTATTTTGATTAGAATAGTTTTATTATTTTTTTGTGACAGTCCATGTTCTAACTAAGCATTTCTTATTGTTAGTTACATGCACTGAAAAAAAAAAATTTATTACAATTAACGAAATTTGACTTGTTTCAAGTAAATTATTTCGTTCAATAGTATTAAAGAAATATTTATTTGAATCAAGATAGAATTTTTCTTTGGAACAAATAAATATTTCCTAGAAAATGAAAAATCGTGAACTGAAATGCAATGAATTGTTACTTACTTATAGTAAATATTTCGTTGATTCAAGACAATCAGATCTTGCCTCAAGATCTGCATTTCTTAAATCAAATAAATATTAACCAAAAGAAAATAAATATTTACTTGAGAATATAAAACCATTTCGATTTAATTTTCAAATAGTTTTTATTTTTTTTAAATATTTTTATAGTGTAATCTGTATTTATTGTTTC
>NW_020227845.1:0-6534 GCF_003070985.1 Temnothorax curvispinosus
TGGTATTTACTTTGTTCGTGTATACTTGTATTTTCGAGAAAAATTTTCTGCGTGTAACGATTCAAACTGATAGGAACCGATTGAAATTACATCTTTGAATACCAATCCGTTTCAATCGTTTTCAATCAGTGAAATCGTTATAAAATCATAACAATTCAAATCGATAGAATCCGATTAAAATTACATCCTTGAATACCAATCCGTTTCAATCGTTTTCAGTCGGTGTAATCGTTATAAATCCGTGATTTCCGGATCAAGAATCCAGATTCATGCGGATTCAAAATTTTTAATCGGATTCAATCGGTCATTTTTAGCAGGGAAGCGCCACCGTGGACGTGCGCATCGAGTTCGAAAACAAGAAAAACGTTCCGCCGAAAACCACAGCTTTTTGTCTCATCGTTCACGATCGAGTCATCGAGTACAGTCCGCTGACCAACGTGGTGCGCAAAATTATCTAACGGAAATTGAAGTTGTGGAAATACCTTATTCGAGAAACTGAAAATGCGATTGTGAGAATACCTCATCTGGGAAACGGACAAATATGGTTATGAGGTTATTTTTATCCCGGAAACGAGGAGTATATAAATTTGCGGGTTCCTTCCATCGTTTCTCAGTCTGTTCAAAACGACCAACTTGAAACGAACGTCTGTTCTTTACTTTTTTTCCAACGCGCGGCGACGCAATGGCGACAGCGGCAACGACGACGACGATCTTCGTCGACCTGCAAGGATTCACGGTGGGCGACAGATTCGTCGTGAAGGAGGTGGCCGTGTTGCGAAGCGAGACACGCGTGCTCGCGCATCACGTGTTTCACGCACCGATGAGTTGGAATCTGTTGACGAACTCCGAGAAAGCGAGAGCCAGTTGGTTGATAGCGAACCATCACGGCCTTTGTTGGGAGGACGGCGACACGGAATATCGCCAGGCGAAGACGATCATTCGACGCGCGATGCGCGACAACCTGGACAAGTTGCGTGAGACGGAGGAGACGCCCGACGCGCGAATCTACGTGAAAGGTCTCGAGAAGAAGAAATGGCTGCAGGAGATTCTCGGCGACATCGACGCGACGATCGTGACCGTCGACGCGGAGTACGAGGACGTCGATCGGTTGGAGTCTCTTCACACCGATCGCGCGTTTCGCTGCCGGCGTCACCAACGGTGCTGCGCCATGGAGAACGTGATGAAGTTGCGCGATTGGTGGATCGAGCGACGCGAATGTTTCGCCAGCATCGACTCCGCGAATTGAATTACTTTATCAATTTGTGTAAAAAAAAAACGTTATATATTACTGGTTTAATATAATTTCATTTTATTAACGTATTAATCGTTTTATCTTATTGCGTTGCTCGTTTTTTTTTATTTCGTATATATTGTGTTTAATCGTTTATTTTTACTCCATTGTATCATATATATCCTTCTATCTATATTTTATCGAATAAAGATCGACGTAAAATCTATGACAAACGGTGTTCCTCTTTTCGTATACCACCTCCGTATTTATATACGTATACATTATATGCTACCGAGCGCGCGAAAATGGTCGGTCGCGGCAGCGCGTAACAATGGCCGGTCGCGGGAACGCGACAAACAGAGAAACGGCGAGCGAAAGCGAGAGCGCGATACGGGGGTGGGGCTCCAGCGCGAGATGCGGTTAGGAACGCAAGCGAGCGAGCGATAACGCCAAGCGTCAGATCGAGTGCGAAAGCGAGCGGTGAAGAAAACGCGATATCGTTAAAACATTTATTTTCACTGTTAATATTTTATTTGTAATACAATATTATATAGCATATTATACATAAACTTCTGTCATTTAATAACATTTTTTCAATATATCGTTTTTCACATTTTTTTTGCATTTTTTTCACATTGGGAGACGCAACATACGGCGACGGGGACATCGTCGTTGTCGGTCACTGTTTCTTGGCAGTTCAGGTTCGGAGAATCCCCCCCTCGTCGTTGTCTCTCTCACGACAACCCGCCTCTTCATGCGAGTCCAGCCGCGCGATGTCCCTATGCATCCCACGAAGTTTCGTCACGAAGAATCTGATCTGGTTCCGAGATTTTTTCACCCAGGAAGTAATGATAGCCCTACGCAAAAATTACAATTAATAAATATAAACAAATATAAATATGAATAATAAATATAAATAATTGTAAATAATTATAAATATACATAAATATAAAATTTATCGTTTGATTATATTATAAGAAATAATTTCGCGTTTGAAAGCGATACTCACGTTCTTTCAAGCATTGCGGCGTCCTCGTCCACGTGAACGGTGAGATGCAAAAAGGGAGGCACCTTTTCCGTTAAGCACTTCACGCGCTGCTGCAACTGCCGCACCATGTTGCAATAATCCTCAATCTCCCTCGTCAGGGCTGTATTTTGATTTTGTAATATATCACACACGCATTTTAATTCGTTAATTTTCTCCATCGTCTTGAGTTCACTCGAAGACTGCGGATAGACTACGCCCAAGTCTAGTCTCGAGTTCTTATATATGGTAAAAAAAAGGTGTTGCCCATGAGTGTTGCGATAGAAAAATATACTAAGAATAGCATTTTATTGCGTGAGAAAATTATAAATCGATGAAAAATACGCATTGAGGAAAATAAGTAATGCATTGTTTTTATCAAGCCGACTCATCCGCCGGACTCAATAGCATTTTATTGCGTGAGAAAAATATAAATCGAATGGAAAATACGCATCGAGAAAAATAATTAACGCATTTTTCCTTATCGGGCCGACTCATCCGTCGGGATCTTCGACGCATTTTTTTTTTCACGCCCGAGACCCCCCGCCGTCATCGCGGTTTCACCGTCTCTCTCTCGCTCTCGACGATGCGGCTCGCGTACATAATCGCGTTAACCGCGTGTTTTAACGCCGCGACGTGCATCAATTCCACAATTACGGACGACAATTACGCGTTCACGTTCGAATACCTGCAGAAATACGGATATCTGTCCAACGACGTGGACGCGATTCCGGCTCAAAGACGAAACGACGTTTTTTGCAAAGCCTTCAAGGAGTTTCAGAATTACTACGATTTACCCGGCGACGGAACGCCCAACAACGAAACGCTGCAATTCATGAGTAAACCGCGATGCGGTTTCCGAGATATCCTGAAGCACGAAACGAAAGCGAGCCTGTCCAAATGGCCGAAGACGCACCTGACGTGGCATTTTCACTTAGCCGACGAAACCGAGCTGAGCACGGCGCAGGCCGCGTTCGACCTGTGGTCGCAGCATTCGGCATTGACGTTCAAACGCTCCGAAACGCCGAATGCCGACATTATAATATCTTGGCGACGCCTACTACACTATAACTCGAACATCGAGGTAAACGGAGCATTGTGCTCGGTCAAATTCGACGGCCCCGGCAACGTGCTCGCCCACGCGTCTCTCCTGACGGACCAAGCGGGATTCGTTTCCGAGGTGCACGTCGACGGGAACGAGCCGTGGCACATTTACGTCAACAAACATCCCGCGGATAAGTTTTCCCTGCATTACACGTTGACGCACGAGATTGGCCACGCCCTCGGATTGCCGCACAACAGGCGCAAAACATCGGTGATGTTCGCGATACAGCCGGACCAGCAGTATCCGGTGAAGCTCGACCAAAACGACATCGCCGACATTCAACGTTTGTACGGTGAAAAAATTCAGAACGATAAGCCGCGTCGGACGCCAGCGCCGCCGCCGCCGCCGCCGTCGCCGGACCTGTGCAGCCTCGATCGCGTGAACGGGATATTGATTTTTGAAAATCGAATGTACATCTCGTACAAACGTTACGTTTGGTCGGTCGTTCTGGACGGTAGGACGTACAACGGACCTTTAGCCCTCTCGAATCACATGAGCTTTCTTCACGACAATTACACGCGCATGACCGCTGCCTATCAATCCCCGTCCGGCAATCTCATGGTGTTCGTAGATAATTTGGTATACTTGGTTCAATATCCGGAATTTAGTTTGTGGCCAGGTTGGCCGAAGACCCTGCAAGAACTCGGATTTCCCGAAAACGCGCTGATCAACGGAGCGGTGAACACCCACAGAGGACGTTCCTACGTGGTGTTCAACGGTAACGCGGTGGGCAAGATAGACAAATGCGACAAGGACAAGAGAGTCGCCAAATTTACGCCCCTCGAGGCGACGTTTTCCGGAATACCGAAAGGCGTGACGACGATATTCCGCTACATCGACGGCAATCTGTACTTCACCACTCGGGCGCTTTCTACAAATTTAACGAATTTACGAGGACCGTCTCGTCGGCCGGTAAATTCGATCTGCGGATACTGAATATCGTCTGCCCTAAGGCCGAACTGCTGCAACAGTTGCGCGATCTCCTCGATCGAATCGTACGCCTCAACGATAACTCGCTAACGTCGGCGAGCGATTATTGGAACGATGACGACACCGGAGTTCGGCTCTCCGATTTCCGCATCCGCCGAAGGAAGTAGATTACCGCGCAAATTTCCCACACCGCGCCACGCGCGACATAAGTCAAATCTTTCCTACTTATACCGACGTGTCCCTTCCAAGGCATCAGTGTCGCGTCGTCGGCCGAATACGACGCGTCGGAAAAAAAAATCAGAAAGAAACGGTTACCGCGGCGCGAAATGTTCTCGACGTTGGCCGATCGACCCGCGCCGAGGAGTATTTCTCCTACGGAGACGGCGGATTCGGAGGCGAACGATAACGGCAATAAAAGACGGAGGATCAGTTCGATGGACGATCGCCATTATCTTCCTCGTCGCCAGGAATCGCGTCGCAGCTCTCATCCTCCAACCGACGCGCCCGTCGAGGACGATCGTCGTCGTCATCATCAGGAGTTTCGTTCCAACTTTCCGGTCGAATTGCCCCCTGTGCGCATCCTGACGACGCGTTATCTGCTGACGACGACTGGCTACAAGTACATAGCCATAGGTATCACGATCAAGACACCGTGGTACAGTCTTCATACCACGCCTTTGTACGTGGATATCGCCCTAGGGGACAAACAAGGAAGGGAAATCTCCCTGACGCTCGACATGTGGAAAGGACTGATCGAGCGCAAACGCGACGTATTGTCGTGCATGGAACGCGCTCTTTCCGACGTAACTTACCCCCCCTCGCCGATGTCGATCGGAGGGATGACAATGCGATTCGGAGTGATCAACAACGGGCCGATCGTACGTATAGAGCTACCCAACCTGGCTCGCGTGGCGATGGTGCGCACAACCATGCTCAAGCTGTACAATCTCCAATTTTGCGTGGATCGCGTCATCCGTGCGCTGAGCGCGGCGACCAAGGAGGTCGACGCTAAGTTTTTGCGCTATCGGGAGATAGCCGCCGCCGCGATGAAAATGGAAACTTCGATTCAGCCTGAGATACAGAAGAGCGATTTCTTCGATCCTGACAACATCGTCGACTGCGAGATAGCCGCGCTATGTTTCGTGGGAATCTCGTTAATCCATTCATGCGCGTCACTAATTAGATGACGAGGCATTTGGCTACTGTTAAGAGAGTCATAGTTACGACCGCACCGGGGGGTCTGGGGGGGCGGTTAACCCCCCCAGAATCCTCCCGTGGTCGGAGTGCAATCAACGTCAGCAGTACTTCCCTTCACGCTAGAATCGGAGCCGACACCGGGGATTTCCCCCTTACAGAGCCCATACCTGACGATTACGTACTCCCGGACAAGCCGACCCTTCAAACGTAGGGGTACGGTTTCCCGTAACGCACATATGACTCACTATTGTACCTGTGGTGTTCCCCAGGTAGCAGGGTTAAATCCTGCAGCGAGCATGACCTACTCGGATTAGATCAGCTCCACTGACAGGACCGGGGTGCCAAGGCACCCCACTAACAGATAATGCGCAACATGAGCTTCATAGCGCTAACCCACACTAGGCCCTCTATGCCGCTCACTCGGCTATGCGAAACCTCTGCCCCTACGAGTCCGACATCATCTGGTAGGGCACCGGTAGCCTCCCGGTGGGGCTCCCTACCCCCGTAGTACTCGTGTCGAGCGATCTTAGCTCACGTTTGACGAGTTGCCGCCGCTGGTGCCATGCCACCAGCTACCACGTAATCGCACGAGTCACCCCGTACTGTTAACGCGTCGCTCATCGGTTGCCCGGGGATCCGGGATTCGGCAGCAGTCGACGCGCCTTAGGAATATACGGCACGTGGTGCGCCATATACCCCGCTCGTATTGGGCACCTCCCACGCACGAGCACGCCGCGCTCGCCTCGCGAAACGCTACCCTGTTCAGTACTACCGGCTGCATCCGTTACCCAGCTACCTGGGATTGGGCAGCAGCCCAGCAGTTTTATGGGTAAAGGGCACAGGGTGCACCGTTTACCCGTTTACCCGCGCTTGCTTGAATTTCTTCACGTTGACATTCAGAGCACTGGGCAGAAATCACATTGCGTCAACACCCGCGAGGGCCATCGCAATGCTTTGTTTTAATTAGACAGTCGGATTCCCCTAGTCCGTGCCAGTTCTGAGCTGAGCGTTGAATGGCGGCCGAAGAGGACGACCACGACGGCTCGC
>NW_020227846.1:0-2155 GCF_003070985.1 Temnothorax curvispinosus
AGCGTTAACAACTTTGTATTGTAATGTGATCGACCCGACAATGTAGTTCAATTAAGTAATAACAAAATTGTTAGAATCGATACAATTTTACTAAAAAAACAAGGGAATACTAAAAATACATTGAAATTACAATTCGTTTGTGATTCGCGAATCGTGCATTTGTATACCATGTGTGCTTAGCACGAATGGTATACAAATGCACGATTCGCGAATCCGATTCACGAAAACGCGCATTGTCTGGCGCCGGCTTAATAGGTTTGTTCATGTTGCTTGCACTTTTTACTTAGAACTTCTGTTTTCTCTTTTTACAGTGCTGAATATGTATTTATCTCATTTTAAGTGTAAAAATTTTTGTGAATTGCAAGCAACAGTAACAAATCTATACTCACAATAGAGAAATTCACGGAGACGCGACAAGTGCAAGATCTGTATACGATTTTTATAGACATTTCTTGAACAGTGAAATCGGATTTATGTGATAACGTTTGCACTTATTTATTGCGAGAATTAAGTCAACAATGTCGACAATCGAATTTATGTACAGTTGAAATATTACATAAGGTAAAAAGATTAGGTATACAGAAAAAAGACAACTTATATTTTGCATATTAAATTAATATGTAGGTTTCATATAGAACAAGTAATGGCGTTAATTCAAATTGAAGCGATTACAATAACGATTTAGAAAATGTACTATTTTTTAAGAATACTCAATTATCAACTATGTGTAAAATCTTGTAAATTGACAAGCCTTGATACTTAATCAAACGTTACTTAAGAAATCTCGATGATGCAAGTAGGAGGAGGTACGCCACGACAATTTGTGCTATATATTCTGAGACCTTGGTGCTAACATAATAGACATAACGAGGGAAAGTATTTTTCTGGAAATCGCTATGCGTCTTTGGAGAATGGCGTCGGATATGAGCATACTTAAAAGAGAGTTTCAATTCTAATATTTTTTTTAGAAGTGACGATATGTTGTTTTTGCATTCCGTCGAGGAGAACTCGCAGAACATCAGTATTACACATGCGCGAGAAGCCATATACCTGTTGTTAGTTGTAATTTATTAAAGAAAAATAAGTATCAATAATTAGATGAAGACCGCGTCTTGCTTAGGAATTTGCGTTAATTATCAAAGAGTTTGCTATCAAAATATTATCTTCCGTGCGAATCATTAGGTTGAAAATAAGTCAACAATGCGTTGATCTAATTTTCGATGAAACTTATATACGAACTGAATTTAGTTTATTATATACTTTTTATAACGTGGTAATAGAAACGCGTGATATTTTACATGTGCAAAATCTGATTAATGTACGCATAACGATCACGCGACCATTAAAAATCAAATTTTCGCAAATTCTTTTTTAAATAACATTTTTTTATTATTACTGTATTTTGATCATTTATACGAACCAACGGTATATTCCACGTCGATGATTGAATTATTTATGAATAAAATAAAATAGACTTATATGATATTAATATTTTTCGAAAGGATTAAACTTGGCGCTCGAATATTTTTCCGATGCCAGACGACGAATTATTTTTGAGAAGTAGTATCGAATCCAACTATTTTTCTGCATATTTTGTGAAACGCATGTTTATGCGTCCCCTTCGAACATATTTATAAAAGATTTTGTATCTATCAAGTAGTCGTGTACAGATTCGAGGGATTGTTTGAGCATTATTGGTCCTTGTGGCATTATAAAAAACACATGCGGTTTAAAATCAGTGATTATAATATTAATAAACTATTGTGCTATTATGTGTTGCATTTTTCGTTTATTATCAACTTTAACTTTAATGTTAATAAACTAAAAATTAATTAATAAACCATGACTTGATTTATTACACACAACAGTGGGGGAAAGATTTTTAACCGACGTACGACTGCCAATCATCGGCCAGACGTTGGTCTTCGTCGTAACGCCAGACTATTCTTTATAGGTTATCCGTCAGTTATTTTCCAGTAATGGCTCAGTACTGTATAACAGAATGTTGGGCAGTGTGCGGCTACCAACCATTGGCCAAGCGTTGGTTTTCGTCGTAACGCCGGATTATTTTTTATAGGTTATCCGCCAATTATTTTCCAGTAATGGCTCAGTACTGTCTGACGAAATGTCGGGCGATGTGCGGCTGCCAACATTG
>NW_020227847.1:0-1723 GCF_003070985.1 Temnothorax curvispinosus
CTGTTGCTCAGCTGCGTCTTCTTTCTTGCAAAGAAGGACAAGAACCATTTAGCAGAAAAATTCAACACCTCTTTAACAGTAAAGAGAATGACTGGGGCTTTCATTATTTTATGACATGGCAGGATGTTTTAGATCCTGATAGAGGTTTCATAAAAAATGATTCAATCACGCTTGAGGTTCATGTAGTGGCTGATGCAGTTTTATCTTCAAGTGCAGTTTTATCATCAAGATCCATTTCGTGTCTTATTTCGGATATGACATTGTTAATTGAAGTTTCCGACTATTCGTGCATTTCTACAGAGGCGTTTATAATACGTTGCAAGATCAAAAATTTTCATTAACTGATAAGTAACACTATACACATGCCGGTATTTAAAGAGGTAAAATCTCTTGAAGACTCAACTTTTAAATTCGTGTCTAAAAATAATAAATCAATCAAATTTATAGTAAGAGAAAAAGAGTATGTTATATCAAAAAAAAATTATGCGACACCAACAGTAGTTACTTTAAGTATATCTGTCTTACACATAAGGAAAAAAAAAGATATGACAAATGAATTAGTAACGGATAATGAGTTACAAAAGTTTAAACAGATTTTAGTATTTATTTTAACTGGCTCAGTAGAACAATGTGATTATGATATGCTTAAAAAATTGTTAACAGCAGCTGATAAATACGACGTACCGACTTTAAAATTAACGTGTGAACATTATTTGCTACGCTATATTACGATTAAAAATGCTGTGGAACTTATACAATACAGCTTGCGTTGTTGTCTAATACCAAATTTTTAGAAACACATTCGACAACTTTTATTAAATTTCACATAAAAGAAATTAAAAATACTAAAGAACTTCGAAGTTTGTCGCAAGAAGATTTAAATAAGGTATTGGAATTGATTGAGAAACGTGAAACGCTTGAAAGCTGCACAATTCAATCTTTTTCCTCACCACCTAAGACACATAAGAAATCTAATTATAATTATTAACTTTTATATGTATAAAAATTTATATGCAAATGAGTATTAACATGGATTAAAAATAATTCATTTCCTGAGTTTTGATGTACGAAAGAAACTATTATTAATTGTACTTAAAGTAGTTTAGTTAGAA
This sequence comes from Temnothorax curvispinosus, assembly GCF_003070985.1. Classification (NCBI taxonomy): domain Eukaryota; kingdom Metazoa; phylum Arthropoda; class Insecta; order Hymenoptera; family Formicidae; genus Temnothorax; species Temnothorax curvispinosus. Next base: position 1,113 of record NW_020227847.1, read on the forward strand.
TTTTCTCAAGTTTACAGGTTGACCTAAAACAAAAAGAAATAAGAATCTTTATTAGCCTACGTCATCTATAAACGTTTTACTTATTTCTATCAGTACTGTATCTTATTAAAAATTTTTAATCGGTTTTTTAGATTATCATGTGTACATACTACAGTGTCAGAATCTTTAGCAATTCTTAGCTAACTTTTTCAACGAGCAAGTTATTTTTCATAAATTTAAACTTGATTTTTGTTTTTTAATGTTTATCATAATTATAATTATACGTTTTTGATATTGTTATTAATTCGGGTTCAATAAAGTGCGATTAAATCTAAACAGAATCATATTTATAATTATTTCTTAATACATGTAGATAAAAATCAATAACTTGTGTTTTGTTTGTTTATTTTTCTACCAGTTTATTTATCTTTATTTCTTATTCAAAGGCATGTATGATATTGAGCAATTTATGTATATATATATTCAATTTAATACAAATATACGGGCCGATCATCTGCAGATAGAAGAAGAAAATACTTCACACAAATTACATGTCAGCTACAAAAATTTGAATTAAATTTGATGACTCATCATTATTTCTTTTTTGAAATCTAGATTTGTTTTGAAAATAA